>NC_074724.1:8916052-9216052 GCF_947242115.1 Biomphalaria glabrata | reverse complement strand
ATAATGTCCACGTGATTCCTGCTGCCTTCACCCAGGCTTTCTACGAGATCTGTGCTGACGGAACTTCGCAGGGAGAGAGCAAGTACCAGAAGACCTGCCAACAAGGTTTTGACCCAACAGGCGCTTGTCCAGAGGCCATAACCAGCGAGAGAAGCCCTGAAGGCGTTCAGAGGAAATCAGCAAGATGTGATGCAGCAGCTGATAAACGTTTTCACATCAGGCATTATCCACGAGCCCTACAGGCATGTCTTCCAGATGCTGATGCGTTTGGTGAACTGTTTTATAACCTGACCTCCTGGGGGCCTCCGGCTAAATTGCAAAGCATTCACCAAGAGAGTATGCTGAAACAACGTGTAGAGCCAGCGGTCTTGATGACCACCGCTATGAAATCCACTGCCTCGCTTCTTGCCATGAGGCTGCCATCGGTGTTGAATAAGAGAAAGGCCAGACAACGAATACGACGTCCTCTTAACCAACGACAGATCAATTGGAGCAGAAGGAGAAAGCGGAACTTGCAGAGAGCAGTGTGGATCGCTTTGTGGCGAGCACGTTCCATGCAATCTGTGACTCCTACTGACCGACCTCCACCTGCACTGACCAACCGTGAACATGTTTCTTTTCGGGACGAAAAGACTACGGTGGGGGTAGTGTTGTAACCCTGCCTTGCACCAGCGCACTGTTGAACGTAAACAGGAAAGACTAGGATGGAGAGAATAACAGTGCATCAGTGATTGTGAAGAGTCCGAATGTTTGGGAAACTAAGAAACCAGCTTTTGTGCTGCCTGAAGGTTGTAGAAGGGACCTGGAGAGAAGCGGGGAAGGCTGTCGTTGGTCCACATTAGGGTTGATATCTAAAGGACTGGTAAATTAGTAGCAAGACTCTGAGGAAGTTGAAGGATGTTATGTGTTTGTCCTAGTGAATAAACACCTGTCTTTATTTTCTGTTAAACTGTGTTGAGTTGTCTGCCTTTACGTTGAGTGCCTAACCTAGAGAGATACAACAGTATTATCGTTAGTCCTAATCAACTAAATGTTAATGGCATGATTGAAACTAAATAGTTCATATTATTTTACTCAGTATAAGGTTTGTAAAACAATGTCGTTTTTTTTAATTATATTTGACTTGTTTATTTCTGTTGAAACTTTCTTGTGTTCCAGTTGCCGTTTACACTGCTTCTATCACACTGAAACAAAGACACACCAAGTCCCAGTGTGACAAGGGCCGGAAACACTTCCAAGATGATATTGTCTTTGACGGACTCGTAGACACTCGGCCTGGCAACAGATCGGACTTAGGTTACGTGTTAGTTGCCTTTTATGACATTGACATTGACCTTGTCAGAGTACGTCTTATTTTTTTTTTAATTTATTAGATATATGTAAGCTATACATATATACTATATCTTGGTAAAAATTCTTTAGTGAATTAACAGCTTGTTATGAAAAGCAGTCTCTCTTTGATTAAAGATGGTCGACGTAACAGAGGTGCCCCACTGTTGAGCTTTAAAGATCAGATTAGTAGTCGATTCTTTTAATCTGATATAGTGGAGAGGACCTGGTTACAGGCGGCTTCGGAACGAGACAGCTGGAAGTCACTTACAAAGGTCGCGGGATACACATTTGAGACCTAAAGACAGACGTAGACGTCGAAAAGGAAACTTGAAATCGACCACATGCGGACAATGTTTATGCCTGCGCTGGATGTGGCAAAATATTTAAGACGCAGCTGGGGTGGCGTAGCCGTGGGAAATACTGCATTTCCTCATTAATCTTCGGACTCGAAGACAAGCCTTATTATTATTAATATAAAAAGGAAGCAATACCAACGACAAGCGGGTCATATTCGGCCTCGAACGATCCTTTCAAAACATCTGCCAACATTGAATAATAAAGCTTCAGCGGCTCGACTCCATTGAATGAACGTATTTTGAGTGTTATACATTATATACTCCCCCCCCCCCACCTATATGTATAGTATGAGTGTATGTTTTTGAAGACTCCCAGGTCTATTAGCATAAAATGGCTGGCGTAGTTGTTATTAGACATTACGATCCGAGAACTCAGAATGTTCCTGTATGTATTGTGTATGCGAGGACCTATGTAAGTAGAACATTTATGATGAGTTGTTTATATTAATTCAATAAGATCAATTAAGTGCATTTAAGTGCCAATATTATATTTCATGTATTGTATATTATTCAAAAGGAATAAAGAGCGAACAAATCCAGGAATAGAATTTCGAAACACCTTTAATGCATAGATTCAATCAGAAAAAAATGAACTTTAACATATGCAAGTAATAATAACGACAATCATTGAGTATTATTTTAATATCAACTAATAATGTCAGATACACCGGTTTCGCCCCCACATATACGTAATACACATGCCTAGAGTCAACGTGGAACGTCAGCGTCTAGTTAAGGCTAGTAGAATAGAAAATTGATACAATTCCACAGCGTGACGTTACATGAGCTTACTTCTCCAATTTTTTACCTTTGTATTCACATTAGGTTCTTGCCTTCATGCTCTGAGACACAAGTTGCTCCTTCTTCTCTAGTGCTATTAGAGCGTGGAATGGGTTGCCTGAGCTAGCTAGGAAAGCCAATGACTTGGCAGAATTTAAGTCATTGGTTAACATGCATGACTAGATTGAACACCTTCTTTTTTTTTTGAAGTAACGTCTGTATTTTATAATAAAAGAATTAATAACTAAAGTTTAATTTTCTTTGAATTTTTTCGTCTTCTAGTCAAGTGTTAAGGCACTGGATCCAGTGGCTAGTATTCATGGCGCGTAGCATTCATGATACAATGGTGGCTAGCCCTAATCAGGCGTTGGTGGTCACATGTGTTACCAGCTCTACCATTTTTTTTCCTGTATATTGATAAAACCGTTTATAGTATTACACAATTAGGTTTTGAGGGTGGGGGGAGTTAGGTCAAGAGAATATTGATATCTTGCAAAAGTACCGGTACGCCAGTGTCAATGATTACTACCACAAAGTATTGGTATCACACAGCATAGTTAACTAACCAATAAATGTGTTAATTTAATGGACTTTGCCTGGACGTATTTAGGAGAGCATGCATAAGAGGGGAAAATACTAGCAAAAGATTATTTAAAAAATACAAAACAATAAGCTTATCCAAGAGTGAAAACAACACATTTACATCAGATTTATTTCCCTTTTTTCGGTATCAAACATGATGCATTAGTTAACACTAATTAATAACGTAGCTTTTACTGAATCATGTTTTGATAGGAACAATGACAAATTGTGCAATTCTTTAGCTTGATCCGAGAATGGGAAATGGTAGAAAAAACGTGTTTTAATTTGTGCTAGACTGACAGACAGAGTGTTAAAAATTATAGAATTAAATGTATTTTGGATGCCCAATTTAATGTTTAAACAATGGAACAAAATAGTACTCTTTAATTGTTTATAAGTATATTAGCATATGAAGTGTAATTCACGTGTCTGCTTTAATGTATCCTTTAAGGTTGTTAGAGTAAACCTAGACGAGTGCGATGGTTATACGGAGATCGACAGTATGCATTACTGTAAGCCCACAAGCATAAATGGCGTCTACTCTATCGTGCACAACTCAACAGCTTATCTTGTTAACAATGGCTTAAGTATCAGAATGTCTTACTTGAGTGATGCTGAAACAATAAAAACGGAGAGATTGGATTTTCCTAAAGCAATCAGTATGTTATTGTCTGTTTTTATATGATATAGATATATGTACTTGCATTATGAAATTAATTATGCATTTTACATTGAGCAATAATAAGATAAGCCTACAAGTGATAATTTTTTTTTTTTTTTTTTTTTTTTTAAAGGTAAGGGAGGTAAATGAATTAGTATACAGGGCAAAGTAGTCGTTCATTGATTTATGAATAATAAATGTAATAAATTCATATTAAAATATTTGCAAATTATTTTAGGCGTTATTCTGTAAACTAGTAAGTTGTGACTAATATGGACGGGCTCTGAAATTTCGGAGTTCTGTTTTAGTTGGAGACTAGATTATTAAGAATTGAAAGCCATATTACGTCGAACCATAATAATCAGGGAATCTTGGGAATGTAATAATATTCCCCACCCCCATCTTGGGAATGTAATAATATTCCCCACCCCCATCTTGGGAATGTAATAATATTCCCCACCCCCATCAACCGAGTATTTGGATGAAGTCTTGACCACCAAGGGAGATCTGCATTTCCTCACTCTTCATGCCATGTCGCACACTCCAATTCATATCTGTCATACAATTTTGTTTACAGCCATTCAATCTTTTAAAAGCAAAGGTAATTTTAAAAATATAGGTTAAAAAAATAAAGGTAATTTTAAAAATAACGGAAATATTAAAAAAATAAAGGTAATTTTAAAAGTAAGGTATTTTGATGGATTTGGCAGTTAAACATGTGGTAACATACCATGTCGGTAGACCTGTTACCACTGACAGGAGAAAAAGCAAAGTCAACCAACTGACCCCTTAAACCAGTAAGCTTCGGGCAGGATGGGCTCTTAACAATGGTTGGCTACCCATCTAGAAAAAAGACAACTTTGAAGACAAACCTTTGCTGCCTTTCGGATATACCTAAAGGCTTCGAGAGACAACCCTAAGGAAAAATCAAGAGCTTATGACCCTCAGGTAGATTGTGGCACACTGTGCTACAGCCTGACAGGCCCTGCAGCGCTACTGGACCCTAACTTTAATGTTGCAACCTCAGGTTGTTCTTGAGTGTATTTATTGATGATAATGCTTGCTAGAATTTGAATTGCGGTCTAAAGTGTCAGGCTTACCATAGACCAAAAGTGCTTAGTTCTGGAACATGATGACATGGTACTGAACGCCAACAATTAATAAATTCAAATAAAATTCATTTTCAGTACTAAATTATTTTTTAAGATCAATACGTTCAATCAGTAATTTACTTGGCATCTTCAGAATTATTTTTCTCATTGAATGAAAATGTATTTAGTAATGCAAGCATGCGTTCCTCTTTTTCACCAAAATCATTTATCGACTATCAATGACATATAATAATTTCCCATAGGTTCTATACAATGAATCTAATAGGACAATTTTTTTTTATTATTTTAATAGGATATCGTCTCAAGTTTTTAAACTGAGTATTGTTATTAGATACGAAGCTATGAAAAACTTTGTCCTTTAGCTATAGTTTTAAATCTAGACATTGAGATGGCTGTGAAGGATTAGGTCATTATATTCCATTTTACGAAATTCTCCTCTGTTTAAGCCCCTCATTGAAATCTTGCTCAAGCTATTTACAACTGGTCTTACAACAGGCTGAAAATACCATATGTTCCCACACAGACACTCTATATAATACATTGATATCAAAGTACATGACTTCTAAAGCTTTAGGGCAAGTTTACAAATCCTTGTAATTTTGCAAGTCATTGACTGTGCCCCTTCAGTATTAACAGGAAATTTCTTCATCTTCACCTTCACCTATCCCTTAGTGTCTGTTCGACCGTTGAGGCACCACACAAGATCTGTCAACCTTATTTCCACACTTCTCTCTGTTTATTGCCTTTGATAGAAGCCCATTATTTGATGTTGTCTTCCCATCGCTTTCACTGTCTACCTCTTCTTCTCGACTAGATGCATGGCGCGCAGGGGCGTAATCATCTTCTTTTTTTTTTTGAATATACGTCTGTATTTCGTACGAATTTATACGATAAGATTTGTTGATGCTTTATAATGAAATCGCCAACAAAAAGTAACATTTGTTATAGAATGTTTATTTATGCTTTCAAATTTGTCGTCAGATCGACTCTCTGTGCATCTTACAATTAACGACATTAGCGTCCCCTTAACTGTTTGCAATATAAGTGATATCGTGAAGGGTGACGTCATCAAGTTCTGCTGTCATCTAGAACCAGCGACTTGCAATGTCTCCATCATTGCCAACTTTACCAAAGTTATATCCAACAAAATCTGCGTACAGCTTAAAAGTAAATATCTTCAAAGCACACATCTTTCTGTTGGCTATACCTACTGTCAAGAGACAAAGTGGATAAAGTGTCACTTTCAACCAAGTGAGTCCTTTCAAATCCTAAAGTCCAATTTAACTCTTTCTCTCCGTAATTATTTACCACATTCTGTTGGAATCAACGCTGGCATCGTCAGTTAGGAGAGAAAGAGTTAATATGGGACTAAAATGTGAGACAATAATGTGGATTTTTTCCTTTTTTTTTTTGTACAAAGCTTGTGTCAATTCACTCTGTCTGTCTGTCTGTCTGTCTGGTTAAAAGTTTGAACATGTTTTTTCTCCTTTGCATACTTATTCATTGAACCTAACAAGACATGATTCAATAGAAAAAACAACAAACAATTAGTGATTATTAATTGGTGGATAATTGTTTTGTTTAATATCGAAATGCTGCTTGATGAGGAATGTGGGTGTATATGTGGATTTAATCCCCTTATTAAGTTTTAACGTTTTGTATTTCTCTCTTTTCCCACTCTTAGATCAAGTTGAAATGTGCATCATTATTCATTACTGATGACAAAACACCAACCAATCCAAGTTTTGATTAATTTTTGTATTATATAGCAGAAAGAGAGCTAAATCCTGCCATTGCAATTGCAATAATTAGCGGTTGTTTCTCTTAGATAAACTTTTTTTTTTAAGTTATATTTTTTCTATTGCATGTTTTTCAATTTTTAGGCTTTTTGACAGTAGGTACTATTTTTAGGGAAGCTGTGTGCAGGACAGCACTCTTAGGGATGTAGAATCAAGCAAGTTAGACAGATAGATAGATAGATAGATAGATAGATAGATAATAGAGATAGACAGATAGATAGATAGATAGATAGATAGATAGATAGATAGATAGATAGATAGATAGATAGATAGATAGATAGATAATAGAGATAGACAGATAGATAGATAGATAGATAGATAGATAGATAGATAGATAGATAGATAGATAGATAGATAGATAGACAGACAGATAGATAGATAGATAGATAGATAGATAGATAGATAGATAGATAGATAGATAGATAGATAGATAGATATCTTTACATTAGACTGCCAAACCTTTTATCGTGTAATTTCATTCAAATTTTTTCTTCATTTGACTTCTTCCTCTGTGTCTACAGTTAATTATGATGACGTGATAAAAGTTCCACCGTACTACCACGAGAACAGTTTAACGCAATGCGATGCAGGTCTAAAGGCTGGAACAGACAAGCTGGTTATGTACGGGCTTTTAGATATAAACAGACTGCCCTATTCTGAAAGCCATAAGATAAATGTTTATGTTGAGTTAACAGGCGAGAAGAAAGGTACTACGTTAATGGTGAGTCTTAATTTTTTTTAACCAGGTGCCGAACAATTATTGGATACAGATCTTCCACCTAATCATAGATTTCAATCGTTTGAAATCGTGGCTTTTATTCTAATATAAAATGTATTTATCTAGAAATACATCAATTATAAATACAGTATTTGGGTAGGTTGGAAGAAACGGTTGGACCTGAAGCCCCGCTTTGGCTACGCTTTGGAGACTATATTTTTGCTTTAGGTTTTTATTGGGAAAAAAAGCGCGGGGGGGGGGGCTTTTTACCTCCAAACTTTCTTGGCCTTGAAAGCAAAATTCTTCTGGGGGGGGGGGAGCGGATTAATTTCGTGGTAAGAAAACTCTACAGCCCCGCCCCCCCCCCTCTTGCAAAGCCTATGAAAAATATAGACTAAACAAGAAAAACACTTTAAAAACACTTTAAAAACACTTTACGAAACAAGGTTACAAAGACAGCTTGTGTGGAAACATAAACTCAAAATCGGCCCCCGATGTGGTCCGCTCAGGCAGGTATAAATGCAGGTTTTAATATTTTCAGAACGAAAATCAGAAACTACGAACAAGAAACTATCAACAACTAGAACCCTATCTTCTTTGGTTAAAAAAAACAAAACAAAACATTAATTCAAAACTAAAGGCGGCTATTTCCTTTCAGGGAACTTTTTAAAAAGTTTATAGTAATTTTATTTGTATCAATTAGTATTAGTTTAATTGAATTTGTTTAGCTATTTCATGCTTTAGCTTTCTCAATCCCGTATGGACCAGATGGGAAAGAAGGATGGGGAAGAAGAGTTATCCTGTGAATGTTACTGTGATCGCTTTTTAAATGCATCAAAAATTTAGTCTTGAATTCGAACTCAGGGTTAAAGCCTGATCAAGGGGACTAAATCAACTTATAATCAAATTATCCGTCAAGTACAATTTCTTTCCATTGTACAATTATAATTATTTATAGTTAATTAACTCATTTTTTGATTTGTCAGATACATGAATTGTGCAAAATGTCTATTAGATCCTAGATTGGCTGTAGGAGAAATAACGTGTACGAACTTTTTACCAGACAGAAAGAGTTGATATAAGCTTAGTAATAAACTCAATGCCATGTTAAATAATCATATAATGCTTATTTATTTTTTTTTTTTTTTTATTTTCAGTTGCCTACTGTGCACATTTTAGAGTGCACTTCTAGTACCCACAATGATGAACAGACAGGATGCCACGAATTGAAATGGGATGGTTTCTACCGGATTTTTCTTAATATCACAGTTGACAGTAGTTTCAATGGGTCAAATGTTTATATGACTTACTTTACCACAGACTTGAACAAGTTTTATCTAGAGAGTCCAAAAGTAGCCATTCCAAGTGTAATTGGTAGGTCTCAGTCTTACTGTATACACATTGATTACTTACGAAAATTTAACCTGCTATTATTGTGTACATAAAACAACGTTCCCATGTTCATAAACTAAACAGCGGCAGTTACAGTGGCGTAGCTAGGGTGGGGGGGATGGGAGGCGGGGTTCGAATTTCGAAACCCCCCCCCCGGGCCCCCACCTGAGGGAGTTCCCCAAATGAGTGTCCGAAATTTGTTTTTACATTAAATATTACGCTATTATCTCATGCCATGATGATGAATGTCACAATTCAGTGTTCCCTGAAGAGGTCAAGCCCTCCGGGACCTAGCTAGCTAAGACACTAAGCAGTTAAATTTTATTTGCAGTTTTTACCCAATGTTTTTTTTTTTAAAGCTGACTTCAAAAAGTACAATACTATACCATTTTTCTGTTTTTAAGAACTATTTCTACTCTTTCAATAGCACTCCTTGGTGAGTAACATTTTTTGTAGACATAGTATATAAAAAAAAAAGAAAAACAAACAAAAAATATACGTATACTTATACTAATCGACCACCTGCGGACTATGGTTATGCTTGCCCTGGATGTGGCAAATATGTAGGTCACAGCTGGGACTGCGCAGCCACGAGAAATACTGCATTCATCACTAATCTTCGGGCTCGAAGACAAGCCTTATGAATTGTATCGATTAGTTTGGATTAGTCATGTAATAAAATTTGTAATAGATCTAGACTAACATTAATAAATCTATGCGACTATAAATATTTTTATATATTTTTTTTTGTTAAGCACTATTGTATGCTCTTAGCTGTAGCAATGCGCTATGATCCCATGACTTGCCTGGACCAGTTGCAAAGGGTAGTGTAAAAAGAAGGGGGTATCACGGTGAAGATTACTGTGATCGCTTTTTAAATGTATTTTTATAAATTAAAAAAGTGTACGACTTGAATTCGAACTCGTAGTTTAAGCCTCCTCTAGCTATTACACTAACCACTTTACCAGCAAAGTGCTTATGAAAATAAAAGGTTTCATAGCTATCTATAGTAAGTTTTAAAAGCTCATCGTCTAACTTTTAAAAGTAATTTCATTAGACAGAATATTTACATAACATGCAAATATTTAATAATCTATCTGCAGTATAATTGTTTTTGCATTACAATTTCTTTAGAAATAAAACGATACCGAAACTTTCTCAAGCAGTATACATTCTTTTTATGTTCATTTACAAAAACAGTTGCAAGACGGGGGATTGGAGCGGGCAGGGTTTGAACCCGGGACCATCGTTAAGTCCGAAAGACAGTCCAGCGTGCAACCCGCAAGAACAGGCAGCGTTTAGCTCACCTTCTGCTATATAAGATAAAAATAATAAGTAACCACTAATTGATCAACGTATTGTTTAATGTTTTGTGTGTTGGAAAAAGTATTCAGAATTTCAACATTATCTGAGAACTGGAAGAGAAGAAAAAAAGTAAAACACATCATAAGGGGAACAACTCTATATATACAGCCACCAATCTGATTAAGTAGCATTTATCCCCCTTTACGATGCATAACAGAATAATTAATTTCCAATAATTAACAAATTGGTTAATGTTTTTCATTGATTCTTGTTTCGTTAAGTACAGTAATAATTGTGTAAAATTTAACTTGATCCGAGATCAATACTATAATTATTTGAAATGACATTTAAGCCAAGTCTTTCCTCTTCAGACACGTCCTCTGATATTTTGGAAATTAATGGTGAAACAAGTGTATTAAATAGCTGTAACGAGGAATCAATAATCAAAGACAAAGCTATCAATATTTGCTGCCTCTCTAGTCCAGCTACATGTCATGTGTCCATGGTACTCAACAACACAGACCAAATCTCGGGAACAGGATGCATTGAATATTCCAGCAACAACATTCCATTTTCAACTTTACAGATCAACTACGTAGTTTGTGGAGAGCGGAAGTCAATCACATGTAACTTACCTCAAAGTAAGTTTTATTCTGCTGCAACTATTACTTCAACATTTTTAAACTTTAGGTTACTTTTCTCTTAATTTACATTCAGGATTGTTACACAATTATGATTTTGTGGAATGCATGTGTAGCAAATACGAATAATAAATATAAATTATTTAGATAGTTCATTTATTGAAATATAAATGGTAATCAGGTTTAAGACTAAAGCTCGCATAAATATGAACAATAAGAATAAATAATGTTCTTGCAGAAAAAGCAGACACGGACGAAGAAGAAATCATAGAGACGGAGTCCAAAGATACTACAAGGAGTTCGTTCCATAATGAAGCTGCTATTATACTTCTTACAGTTATGACCTGCCTAATGGTCTTTATTTTATTAGGTAAACATAAATATATGTGGTTGTCCTTTTTACTTGAGTATATGTGTTATGCTAATATGAAGTGGTTCTAAACTTTAAGACCAGTGTTTCCCAACTTTTTTTCCTTAACGGAACACTTCGCACATTCACAGTACTTAACGGAACACTGCTTATTTTTATCTTGAGAGATTAAGTGTTTGGGTTTTTCGGGTGGTAGTATGCTAGTTAATTATTCCAGTAGTTCGTGGAACACCTATTCAGTCCTCGCGGAACACTAGGGGTTCCGCGGAACACAGTTTTGGAATCACTGCTTTAAACACTAAGAGCAATGATTTAATTGCCAAACACAAGGGATATTTAATTTAATGAAGAAGGAACGGCAATCCTCTTTAATAAATGTAATAACGGGATAATCCACAATTGAAATAAATTAATAAAAAAATCACAACATTCGTAGTTAGAATATTCAATAACAAATCCCAACAGATAAAATGAAAAATAAAAAAGAAACAAAGATAGACCTTTCAAACAAGCTGGTCCTCTTATTTGGGATTTTCCTCACCAAGTTAAAAGTAGAACAAATAGAAAGAATCCTGGTTAAGTGAATGTATAATATAAATCTACTAGACATTATAATATTCTAATAATAGACCTGTAGATCAAGATCTTGAATACGATGCGCTAAATGTTCCTGAATATTAATATTGTCTATACCTGTAGATGTATAGTCTTGTAAATACAAGAAGTAGCCCACCCCTAGCAATTTGCAAGCGCTCAGATCTACTCGAAAGGTTGCCCAAAGAAAGTAAGACAGTGCGCTAACAAATACTGGCAGGACCTGTGTGAAAACATCCAATCTTGTGCCGACTGGGGAAGAATCAGAGGACTATACGAGGACAGGAAAAAAGCCTTTGGACCTCAGACCAGCAAGTGTGCCCTGCTCAAGTCAAAAGATGGCTCAATCATCAGTGATCGTGTACTGCAAATGGAGAGATGGGTAGAGCACAATGCAGAACTTTACTAGATTGAAAATGTCATCTCCCCAACTGATTTGTCTAACTTTCCACCACTTTCAGTTTTGAGTGAATTAGACGAAACACCTTCTGTAAAGGAACTGAGCACAGCCATTGACATGCTTGCACACGGTAAATTACCCAGAGGAAAGGGTATTCCTGTAGAAGCCATTCAGGCTGAAAAACATGCCCTAATCAAACCACTCCATGAACTGCTAAGTTTGTGCTTTGAGCAAGGAATAGTCCCCCAGGATTTTAAGATGCCAACATAGTAACAATTTATACAAATAAAGGCAACCGCTCCGATTGTAACAGTTATAGAAGCATATCACTTCTTAGCATAGTTAGGAAGGCTTATGCCAGAGTAATACTGAAGCGGCTGCAGATCTTGGCAGAACGTGTTTACCCTGAATCGCAGTGTGGCTTTAGGGCCGGTAGATCCACAACAGATATGATCTTCTCCCTGCGGCAGCTACAAGAGAAAAGCAGTGAACAAACACAGTTCCTCTTTATAGCTTTTATTGACTTGACATCGGCGTTTGACCTTGTCAGCAGAACCGGCTTGTTTGCCGTATGAGAGAGAATTGGCTGTCCAAAGAGCTACGAAAACTAGTGTCAGCTTTTCATGAAAATATGTAGGGTACCGTACAGTTGGACAGTTCCGCCTCTAGGCCATTCTCCATCAAGAACGGAGTAAAACAAGGATGTGTTCTGGCTCCAACACTATTTGGCATCTTCTTTTTAGTTTTACTCACCAGCGCTTTTAAATCCCTGGAAGATGAAGTATATATCCTGAGTAGATCCGATGGAAAGCTATTTAACCTGGCACGCCTTAAAGCCACAACAAAGAGACGGCGTATCTTGATTAGAGAACTGCTGTTCGCCGATGATGCCGCACTCATTTCTCATTCACAAGAAGGATTACAGAGGCTTGTAAATACTCTGGCAGCTGCCTGGCATCGACCAAACTATATGGGATGAGATATCCCAAGACCGGACAGAATGGAGACAGACTGTACGTGCTGGTACGAACTTCGCCGAAGGCAACAGAAATGAAGCTGCGTCAGTCAAGAAAAAGACAAAGAAATCTGCCCTGTCAGCTAGCCCTAGGACAGATGAATATACATGCACGAACTGTGGCAAACTCTGTCGAATCGGCTTAGTTAGTCACTCCAGATTCTGCCCCATCTTAAGAAGTAACCAAAGCCAGTGACTCATCCATATCGTATAGTCCGTTCAAGATAAATATTTTCTCGTTCTCTAGCCAAACTGAAATATATTTTTTTTACTTTTCAAACATTTGAACGGTCAAACTAGTGAGGCCAACGAGCTGGAACCTCTTTTACCAACGATATACAGCAACTGTCAAATTTTTAGGTAAAGCATTGGAGCGTTTTTGAGATCTGTGTCCAGGTTGCGACTGCCCACCCAGAAGGTTTCGCGAACTTAAGATTTAAATAGAGGCATTGCAACAATAAAAGTGTACATTCTATACCATAATCAGTACTTTATCTGTTATACCTTCTACTCATGTTAAACATTTTTTGTTTTGTTTTGTCTATTCGCTCATTGTTTGTGTGTGTGCTACAATCATGTTCTCACGACTTAATTGATTTGGAAACTGAGTTTAAACTTTAACCTATTTATCTTTTGTACAGCTAATAGGAATAACCAAGGAAGAGTTATCAGGTATGGTATACCCTGAAAATAATTAGTACAATTAATATCACATTAACATAAATTGATTAAAAAGTATCCCTTGCAGACCTTGCGATCTATGGGGCAGATGATGTGAAGGCCATCTGTCTTTTGTGGCCCAAGGGTAATGATGATGTTATGTGGCCATCATATCCAACCGCTTTAATAATGTCGGGTACCCTTTCAAGTTAGGCAGACGGACGGGTGTCCGAAGAATTCCAAAGTTAAAAATCAAAGTCTTCAACGAGATTCGAACTCGGGACCTCACGTTTCGAAATCCCTGAGCCTCCACTGCCTCAGCCTATGACTTTCTATTTAAAATAAATTATTGTTTCAAAATACAATGAATGTGTTTATTTTAAAACGGTAAGAACTTTGACATGGTGTTATTTACATTATTGTAATGAGAGGCTTGATGTACTCAGTTCTAGATGGAAATATTGTCATGTGACTACCATGTAAATAGGGGGCTATGTTTGTCTCTAAAAATTCTTAAATCAATATTTTGTTGTTACTGTTGCTTTAGCGGCCCATGTATGTCTGTTTAACACGCGTAGGACGTAATCATCTTATTTTTGAACTAACATGTATTTTATAAGATAAGATTATCGATAATGAGTTGATCAGTTAATTTTGCAAGCCAAAAACAACGCCAAATGATTCTTTTAGATTATATTAATTAAGACAATAAAAACAAAAAAGATAGTTTGAATATTCTATGGGCGGATTCAGTTGGGGCAGCCTTTAAACACTCTTAGTAACCTTGTCTGCTTTGAAAACATTCAAATTCATTTTTAGTACGAATTTTTAGTAAACAAATATTTCTTTATTTTTTTTATTTACAGAGATGTGCCTCGAACATAAAGGTCCAATGCAGTCAACACATGCACAGGATGCAACACTTAATTCTTTTTCATTGACCTCTTTCTTTCTTTTTGTTGTACTATTTTGTGTTAGATCTGTAATTAAATTTTGTGCTTAGTGTAAAGTATAACAAGTCAATATGACCTAGTACTCACCGTATGAAAGATAAAAGAAATATAATATTTATTAAAATTATATTATTGTGTATACATTTTTGATAAATTGAATGATTTTAGCGATAAAATCGCTAAAAGAAATTAACGACTTTTTTTTTTTTTGAATGTATTAAAACATGTGCCACTAACTTCTTTAGTCAATACCGCTGTGTGTGTGTATATATATATATATATATATATATATATATATATATAAATATATATATATCGCTTTTATGTATGTCGCTTTAGTCATGTGTACAAACTGCTAACAATTTAAATAATAAACATCTACCTTCATAATAATTTTAAAAAAAAGTTAATTTAAAAAAAAAATTCAAATCATAACAAAATGTTCAACTAACAATATGAAATTATAGTTTTTAAAATTGCTAATTTTATTTCCTATGGTTCACTTCTTAATGCTTCTGCTGATATCAAAATTTGCATAACGTTGAAGCGCAGGCCACGAGCGGTCTAGAAAAGAATTTCAAGCGGCCCTCTGATATATATATAAATAATTTTTTTAATAGTTTTTTTTTTCATTAGGAATGAAAGAAATAAATGTAGGACCTACATGTTAATACAAAAGTATATACAATAATAAGTGGTAATATCTATAACAATTTACATTATCCTACATTTTACAGCATATGCGCTCCCCCTCCCCCCAGATCAAAACTATTTTCAATGTGGCCTCCATTAAAATAAGTGTGCCCACCCCTCAGTGGCGTGGCTTGAGATTTTGGGGGCCCGGTGGCTTGACTTCTACAAGAGCCCCTGCATTTCGACATTCCAAATTTTGACATGAAATAATTGTGTAATATTTAATCTAAAAACAAAAATCGGACACTCATGGGAGCCATGGGGGATTTTCAAATTTTGACACCCCTCCACCCACAATAGATAGGTCACTAACACCCCTGAAATAGCTCATTTAACACACTTAGCAGCGTTGCTCCAAACGGATAGTTTCTTTTATTTCCAAGAGAATGTACAAGTATACTTATTAAATATGTATGCTTTCTTTTTTTCTCAGCATATGCTTTGAGAAACAAAAAAATAACCTTTGAACCTTTTTAGCACGTACAAGACTGTAGTGAAAAAAATATAATTTTACTGATTTTAAACACAACCGACTGGCAAACTAATCGACAGACTGATAGCACAAACGCAATATCTGATTTCCATCTTAGAACTTCAATTACTGCAGGAACAATTTTAACGGACGTAAAGTTTAAGTTTTTATGCTGAAATGTCATTAATTATTAATTATTCCTCAAAGTTCAAAAGAGCACTTTCTTTGTGCTCAGTTATGACAGTGAATAATTTATACATTCCAGTGCAAAATGTCTTTGCGCTAGCTTCGATATAGGCTAAGAGAGAAAAAAAATATCGTTATTTTAGAGCGAAATCGATCGTATGCAAACACATTAAAAGGTAAGGCTGTTGTTTTTTTTTACACTACACAGGTATGAGAAATGCAATTTCATATCATGGACTGTAATTATGTTTTAGACGTGGGTTCTCCCGCACCGAGTGGGGGATGTCTCACGCTCACACAGCCTCTTGTGCTGAATTTTAAAAATTACAATAAGTTGGTTAATGACTAAAAACGGGGTGGGAATTACACATTTATTTCATTTGTGTAATCTGATGGTAGCTGTAATTAAACTTATGCTAGCAGGCTAATAATACTTTAAAATATCTAACAAGGTTCATTTATCTCTTTAGTATCTATGTCTATATATGTAAGTATACATTGAATAGAATGCTGGGGGTGGCGTTACATAAAGTCCAGATTAGTAGCTGAAGCTGAACGTTTTTAGTGCAGTCGTTTTGACGCAGCCTTTTTTTTAGGAGGGGGGGGGAGATGAGGGTTCAAACCCTACCCGCAATATCCCCCGCCTTCCTGTTGGATGTTTGGGCTAGGATGTAATGGTCTTCAATTCTGAGGGAACATGTAAAACATACAAACTATGAAAGATCAAGCTCCTACCTGAGACCATGATATTGACATTCTTCCCACATCCCCATAAATTGAAGAAACATATAGTTAGAGGTAGCATACTATCAATATAAATATTAAAACCAAAGCATTCAATATATCGTTAGTGACGTAACAGGAATCACATAAATAACTTAAATCCTAAATCTTATGGAGAAAAAAAATGTATATACACATATACAACATATAACACATATACAACAAATAAGTAAGTATTTTTCTTTTTGGATATACAATTAAATGAACATATATATATATATAATGTGACAGAAACATTTCTTTCCAAAGCAGTTCCAATATAACGAGCATCTTGCCAAGATAGCTGCGCCAGTTCGACAATCATGCCAATATGGCTGCCAATAAACGGCTGCGCCAAATCGTCCGTTTTGCTCTGTATTGTGACTAGCCATACTTTGGATTTCCCCTTTTTCCTTTACTGCGGGCATGTTTGGAACAGTAACGTCTTCAAGACCATTTAGGAAATATTCCTTCTCATCAAACTAAAAACAAAACCATAAACGATCAGTCAAGTAACAGTTAAGTAACAATGGTCCTAAAAAAAGAAATATGAATGAAGAAAATTCTGATATTTAGAACCGCTTTTAAACTGACAGAGAGCTGATGTATTAATGAATTACACCATAATTTTAGGTGGTATACAAAATTAAGCCTTATGAGTGATACATTTTTTTATTCTATACGCTTGGACAAATTCGTATAAGTGCTCTGCCTTGCTATAGTGCCACTGGAGCATGGAACAAGCTGTTGTAGTATCAAGCAGAAAAATCAATGATTAGTGGAGATAACGTCTCCTAATTATCACATACAAGATACTCAAATACATAGAAGTAGGAACTTGTGACCTTCCTTTCAAAGGAACGTCTGTAATTTATAAGATAAGCATAGAAACGTGATTTCCATGTTAATTAGCTTTAACTAAAAAAGATATTCTTTACTTTTGGTCACAGTAAGAACATGAGCTCCCGCCTCGCACAGGGTCAAACTGTACCTCGGTTTATTTTGAAAACATGACAAGCGGGTCATTGAAATAATTACCACTGAAGTAAAGTCAAATCAAGTTGTGCAACCTTCATTGGACAGACGAGATATCTAGTACAAGTTATTTATCTAAATAAATGTGCGAGATTTAAACAGTATTTTTTTTTACAGTTACAGCAGTTTCAAATTAGGGCTGCTTTGTAGTGTAGAGTTCTCTTCGGTCTATCGTCACGCTGGTTCCCAAATTGAAAAGGTTCTGTCTCCAGACGTCTTGTGGGAGATTTGGTCTAAGATGCATTAATCGGCATTTCTGAAGTAGCACCTGAAAAATGGAGAGAGAGACAGACAGAGAGAGACAGCAAGAGAGAGAGAGAGAGATTTGAGTGTAACACAGAGACAAACAGAGAGAGAAACAGAGACACAGAGAGAAAGATGGCCAGAGAGAGAGAGAGAGAGAGAGAGAATAGAAGGGAGAAATGATTGGATTACAGGCAGCGATACCCACGTACTTACGTACACTTTAAATATATTAATTGAAAATGTAATATCAATTAAGTTTTTGTTAAATGCATATTTTGTTAGAATTTACAAATATATTCCAAATACTGAGTCCCCCTTTATGAATGTGGCCCTGAATAGTCATGCTTGTCGTTGAGCCGGCCACGTCTTATAGTGAGATTATGTGGTTTGAGCCTGTACAACATGTACAATAATGTACACACGGTACAAACAAGTCACCAAAACAAAGTAAGAGGGTATATTTCGACACATTGACAGTGATTTACTGAGTGGCTCTTGTTACTCCACAACAAACACACAGGCTGGTCGTTTGTAATTTAATAGTGTCGAAAGAGAAGACAACTCCGGCGGATGATTGCCAGTCAAGTAACATGTCAACAAAACCTGGAACAAATAGCAGTCTGTCTCTACTTGACTCGCAATGCCCACAGTTAACTCCCTTTTAGGCTAATGACGTTTTGCACTTTGTGGATTTTAAATACTTGAAAAGTAAGTGATTGATTTAACTAATTTTTTAATGTTTGTTAACGCTAGCTAGATAGATATAGATAGATAGATAGATAGATAGATAGATAGATAGATAGATAGATAGATAGATAGATAGATAGATAGATAGATAGATAGAAAGATAGATAGATAGATGGATAGATAGATAGATAGATAGATAGATAGATAGATAGATAGATAGATAGATAGATAGATAGATAGATTGATTGATTGATTTATTGATTGATTGATACACTTCTTACTTAGTGTTCATCAATCATAGAACTTTACTGTATGGGTTTATGCTCTTTAGTGACACTGTTAATATCTTCAAAGTTGTAAAAGACTGCGTTTACTTCTTGGACAGTTTTTTCTTTCAAAAAATTTTCTATATAGTTATTTGATTAGCTTTCGATTCTTTTAAATAAACTTAAAGATTATAAATGTATAAATGAAGCTTAGTAATATGCATAGCGCGGGAGGCGGGGGGGGGGGGGGGTTGGTAGCGGTCTACCGGTTCTCGTAAAAATGTTGACTGTGACAGTCGAAAAACAAAAATTACTGTCTCTGTTTTTGACAAAATGATGGCTGAGTAAAGCCGCTTTGTTTCCAAACCAAGGGATCTCACGTTTGAATCCCGGTTAAAACTGGATTTTTTTATTTCTGGGTATTTTTAGGACGTCTCTGAGTCCACCAAACCCTAATAGGTATCTGACATTGGTTTGGGGAAATAAAGGTGGTTAGTTGTTGTACTGCCTACCAGAGAAAAAAGATAATCTTTACAACGATCGATCAAAAAGTCTGAAAAGGAGACTTAAAAAAGAATAATAATGATATAAAATAAATAATAATAACTTCCATGATTACTAGACCTAGATCTAAAAAGCTTGTTTACTGAGACAGTAGATCAAAATAAACTAGTTAACGCACGTTCATTTTTATATCTTCATTTTTGAATTTTGAGGAAATAGAACGGACCCATTGCTTCTTCCAGGATAGCGATGAATATGGAATAAATTAGGCGGTAAATATTATTCACCAATGAGTGGAGTGTTTACTGAGGGTAATTCACAACCTCATGACCAAACACAAGAGGTCGGTCTACTCCCTGACTCGCACCCCACACAATTGAGAGGTGATGTTGGTGGTAGAACAAGAGGAGCCAAAAGGATCAAATGGACGAGAGAAATGAATATAGACATTATCAAATCGTTCTTCCGTGTAAACATTTGTGATGATAAACCTCTCCCAGGTTATAGGCAAAATGGAAATTGTCCAAAATAACAATATACCCCATTGTTATATCAATCGAGGGGGTAATAACAACTGACCTCACAGACACCTTTAAGGCCCTTAACATTCCTAGGAACATCCTCGTTGCCTGTCAGAGGGCGGTACTGCTGCAGACCTGCCACATCACCAGAAAATTCCTCAGTGGAAACTGTTAAAGGGACTACGATGAATTTTGTTTCTCTTTAGCGAAACTCGACCCTGGCAGTGCCAGAGAATGACTACTCGTTCATTTCTAACATAATAATAATATCTTAATTATCATTTAAGACGTTTGTCGTAAAATTTGAGAATTACACCTAACCAATCCTTACAATTTCTGTAATTTATAAGATAAGAAAGATCGAAATATACGTTCTAGAGTTTAATTGGGTCTGCGCTCCGGCCATTTTTCACTATCCGGCCATGATAGTTTCCATCTGGATATCTCTGCAGAATAGTTGGCCGGATAAGCCTACACTTTGTTCTAATTTGTTCGTCTGAGCTTGAACTAAATGACACTGACCAGACGTCTGTATAGCTATGCAATACTCCCCACTCTTTATTTGTGTAGTCCATTACATGTAGTTTATAGATAGTCGCGTGATCTTATTAAGTCAGACGAGATTAAGGTATCTTGTTAAGACAACATGATGTCACAGTGTAGAGGTCACACATTATAAGTTTGTTTATTTAGCCCTATCCCGTTAATATTGTTAGGAGTGGGGGGAATCTACAGTGCTTATAGAGTTTAGTAAAGTTTTGATTATTTATTGAGAACTGGAAGTACTTGGTAATGTAATTTGGTTATTTTTAGAGGTAATATATGCTGGTCCAAATATTAGTGGCTGAAATGGTCTTGGATGTGTTTGGGTCGTTTCCTATTTGTATTGATATTGAGTATTATCGTGTTTTGTTATACATTAAAAATATTGCTTTGATAATGTTTGTAATTTGTATGTGCTACTACAAGCTTACATTTAGCCCATGTCAATGGGTATTAGTGTCACGAATTGATACTGTGACCTAATTCTACCTCTTTCCAGAAACTTTGGTCAGGTCAAAGATGTCGCAGAACAAATACGTATTAATTATAACTATCCAATCAGGGGAAAAGGTCAGGAAAAAAAAGTCGTATACGTTTTTAGAAGGTCATAGTTAATAAAATATTTAGAATAAAGGTTTCTATGATTATGGAAAATGCGGTTTCAAAAATATAAATTCGGGAAAAGCAAGTTAGTCGGGGTCCTTGCGTTGTAACTGTCTTTACATTGTAACTGTCCTGGCGTTTTAATGAGTTCTAAACAGTATGTGGGTGCACTAGTTGAAGTTAAAGTTGTATTAGTACAAAGTTAAATGTTAACAAGATATCTATGTCAAGTTGTTGAATGGAAAATCTATGAATTATTGGAATCATAAGATTGAGGAAGGAATAAAGACGAAAAAAAACAAAGGAACACACAAGTTAAAAGGGGGGTTTAAACTCAAAACCCTTTATGGCTACGCTAATAACATTTCTAGTGCGTAATTTGTTGTTATTTTTAGCGGCCCCCGATATTAGTTTTGTGTGAAATGTCTGTCCGTCTGTCCGTCCGTCAATGATCAATAACCGACTTTATTGGTGGCTTTATTGGTGGCTAGAAAGTACTGTCTCACTCCACAATGCACAAGCTGGCTTCAGGAAAGCAAGTAGAACAGAAGATTACCGCTTTCGTTTTATCCAGGATACAGTAGAAGGGTTTCATGAAAACAAGCACACTACAGCAGTTTTTATAGATTTGCAACAAAACAAGCCTATGATTGAGTGTGGAGAAAAGGTCTATTTTTGAAGATGAAAAAAATGGGCATCCATGGAAAAAAGTACAGCTGGATCAGGGCATTTTTAAAAACTAGAACAATCCAAACCCAATTCGATGGTGCAATCTCGTAAAAAAACGTTTGGAAGAAGGACTACCACAAGGTTCAGCCCTTAGCTGCACTCTCTTTCTAATCTTCATGAATGACCTCCCAGACCTCATTTCGATCAATAAGGCACTTTATGCAGACGACCTTTTAATTTGGACTACAGATACATATCCAGTGCTGAGTAGATCCAAACTAAATAGAGCCCTCACAACGATCTCCACATATTCAAAATTATGGAAAATGGAAATAAACAAAGAAAAGTCAGTTTATTCAATCTTTAGTCACAGCAACAAAACAGCAAAAAGAAACTACATCCTAAAATTAGACTCACAACCAATAAATAAAGAAAAAAATCCAACATATCTTGGTGTAAAACTAGACCAAAGACTGTCTCGAAAACACTTTATGGCAGATTTAAAAGAAAGGGCATCACAAAGATTAAACATAATAAAACACCTAGCAGGAACATCCTGCGGAGCTGAAGAAAACCTTAAGACAGTTATACACTGGATACGTCAAATGGATAACTGTCTCTCCATACAAGTAGCTGTCAACAAAACCTATCAATCATCATTAGACACAATCCAAAACCAAGCCTTGCGTCTAATCAGTGGAGGTATGAGAACTACTCCCACAGCAGCCTGTGAAAAAGACTCCAATATTGAACCTCTTAAGTTAAGGTGCAACACAGCAGCATTAGAAGCTATTTAGAGATACAGATGGTTGGAGGACGATTATCCTAATAAACTACTAACACAGAGAAATAGGAAAAGCAACCCAAAAAAAAAAGGACTGTTCCAACTTACTGACGAACTAGCCCTAAAACACCAACTACCCAAGAACACAGAATTACCAGATTTTCAAACATAACGCCCAGACTAAACTACAAACAACCAACCATCAAAACACCTTTACTAAATAACACCTTAAAAAAAGAATCAAATATATACAGACGGATCAGCTTTCAAAGCTACCATCAATGCTGGTCTTGATGCCTTCCTGATCTTACCTAAAAATAAACACTTTGAAATAAGTGCACCCTGTGGCGATTGCTGCTCAAACTTCCAAGCCGAAATTGAGGCAATTTCCATAGCACTCCAGACAGTGGAAAAGAAATTATATGAAGGAGTGCAACCACCATCAGATACTGTTGTCTTTACAGACTCCCAATCTACTCTGCAAGCACTTAACAGCAGCACCTCAAACAGCCCAAGAGAGTTGACAACACTAGTTGTGATAATCAATCAGATGATATCAAAATTAAATATCAATATCACACTACAGTGGATCCTTAGACACATTGGCATCATGGGAAATAAAAGGCAGATAAGCTATCAAAGGCAGGTTCATCTATGGAACAACCAGATAGACCTGTTAACTACCTCACCCTAAGGTCAATGTTAATCAACAATCACAAAGAGGAGTGGCTCAAACAATGGGCATAAGGAAACACAGGCAGAGCCATGTACAAAGAAATGACTATGCCTAACAAACTGGACAGTATTAACTTCCTCCCCCGCAAAGAACAATCTACAATTTTCCAACTAAGAACAGGACACACACCACTATTAAATTACCATCTGAACAAAATAAACTCTACACAACTCCCCATTTGCAGACACTTCGCCCACTCCTTTGAAACCGTAAACCATATCCTCTTTGAATGCCCCTCCCTAATCCACCTTAGGCAGACCCTACTTCCACTACAGCCCAACATAACCAACACCCTGTACGGCAGTGCTGAACAACTGAAGAAAACAGCACACTTTTTTTTCTTGGCACAGTCTGCAAAAGAGCTCACAGCTCAGCAGCAATAAAGCTGGATAGAAGAAGAAGAAGAAGAAGAATCACTTATGCAAGCAGTTTTTTCAAAAAAATACACAACTTTTACAACTATTAACTATTAAACACTCAAACACTTGAGGCTCTTTATTAAGGGAGACGACTGTTTTCCATATTTTTAACACAGTTGTAGATTTTTTGTCAAAAATTTTTGTTTTTATATTTGTATTGTTAAGTTATAGTAAGTTCTGTTATACTAAGTACTATGATTACACACAAACAAATGTTTACTATTTCTTTAAAGAGAAAAAAATCTATTTAGTATGCATTATAAGTTAGGCATAATTATAAACAAATAGTTATCTTGTAAACTGCATTTTTCCAATTATACATTACACTAGTACTATTGCCCAATGGAAATGTATTTTTATACTTGAGGATTCAAATAAAGAGATCGAGCCTTTTCAAAACTATTACATCAATTATAAGACCTTCAGGGGAGGCGGGGTAACTGAGCAGTAAAGAGCTTGGCTTCCGAACCGGGGGTCCCGGGTTCAAATCCTGATGAAGACTGGGATTTTCAACTTCGGAATCTTTGGGCACCTCTGAGTCCACGTAGCTCTAATGGGTACCGACATTAGTTGTGGAAAAGTAAAGGCGGTCGGTCGTTGTACTGGCTATATGACACCCTCGTTAACCGTAGGCCACAAAAACAGATGAACTTTACATCATCTGCCCTATATACCACAAGGTCTGAAAAGGGGAACTAGTTAGGCCTGGTTCACATCTAACTTTTAATTTACTTTCACTTATCCTTTGATCTGCTGGACCGTTGGAGCACTACACAAGATCTGTCAACCTTCTTTCTCCATTCTGTCATTTGCCTTTGATATAATTTCATTCGAATGTTCTTTCTGAAAATATTGAAGCCTGCCTGGGTGGACCACTTCGGGGGACGATTATGAGTTTGAGTTTCCACACAAACTGTCTTTGTAACCTTGTTATATATTGAAAATATATTTTTAGCTTCAAACCTTGCTGAATGGGAGTTGAAACTCAAAACCCTCTCTGGCTATTATCATAGAGTTTAGAGTTTGTAATTTGCTTTTTTTATATTGAAGAGATGGTTTTAAACACAAACAACTTATGACTACGCTCATAGAATGTGGTGACTGATATATATATATATATATATATATATAAATATATATATATATATATATATATTTCTTACACTCTCTTTCACTTTGTTTTTCTTACACTCTTTTTCCTTCTGTTTCTTACACTCTCTTTCTCTTTCCCTTTCTTACACTCTTCTTCTCTTTCGTACACTCTTTTTATTTCTCTTTTTTTTTACTCTCTCTTTCTCTCTCTCTATTTTACACTTTCTTTCTCCTTCTTTTTCTTATACTCTCTTTCTCCTTCTCTTATTCTCCGCTCCCTACGCACAGCGCCTATACATCTTTAGTAGAAAGTAATACGAGAAAAAAAATAAACAGGACAACCGAAACCATCAGATCAACAAAGAACACGAACAGAAAATAACCTCCGGGAAGGGGGAGGCAGGGCTCCACATGCGTGCCCTTGACCTTTTACAACGGCAAAGTGACGTAGGGATGAAGTACACAATAATAGTTCGATACCCTGAGGCAGTTTGAATATACGCTAAAGACAGTGGCGCAGCATCCATGGCGCAAATGGGTTCAATGAACCCTGGCCCACGACCAATAGGGGCCCACAACTGTGGCGTAGCAACCATGGGGAGAAGGAGTTCATTACGATTGGGCTCATGACTCGTGGCTTTATGGGGCCTAAAATTTAAAACTTAGAAGAACATTTAGTGTTCATGCAGCCCTAACTGAATCAAACGTTATGACATAATTACTTTTTTTTTAAAAGTACTATCTTTACATTGAAATGTCTATACATTTAGATGACTAATTTTTTGTCACATACTAAATTTGTCCTATTAGCTGGAGGTGGGGCCCACCAAGATGTTCTTGAACCCGGGCCCTCAGGTACCTTGCAAAGCCACTGGCTAAAGACAGCAACGTGTCCTCTTTCAATTGCTATTTACCATCGAAAACTCTGTAACACTAAAAAGAATGGCTGCCTTTCCGTGTTGTATGCGATCTATTGTCTCAGTGGTCCCGGGTTTGAACCTGACCCCCGCCATCCCTGCAGTACTCGGGGAGGTTTGAGCATTCGTTCTTAAGGAACATCCGAAACACTGATCTATAAAACGAAACGTCGTATAAAGTTCTATGTTTCCAAAATGTTCATCTTTTACAAAGCTTATATTAAGTCACTCAGTCTGACTGTCTGCCTATCTGTCCGTCTGTTTGTCTGTCTGGTAAAAAAAATTGTACACGTTATTTCTCACACATCCAATCTCGGATCCAGCTGAAATTTCGCACATTTGTTACTTTCACCCGACAAAGCAAGAATCAATTTAAAAATAGCCAAACAGTTAATTAACTATAGGTAATTAAATGTTTTGTTTGGTATCTTGATTAAGGGAAAGAAATTGTACTTGATTGAAGTGGTGGTATAAGCTGAATTAGTCCCTTTATTGGTCGACGCTTTAAAGTAAGTTTGAAACAAATAATACATAAATATACAATTTTCTATAGTCATAAGCACCTCACTAGCAGAGTGGTTAGTACGTTGTGACAAGTCAAAAACTCGCTGTCAGAGTCACTCAAATTTATCACAGCATTAATTATATATTTTCATTATTTTATTTATTTTTATTTTAATTATTTGTCCATCCTACTCCTAAATCATTCACCCGCCACACCTTTTCCGCTCCAGGCTAGACTTAGTTGACCACCTTGGAGATAACTAAGGCGCGTCCTTTCATTTATCTGCCCTTGATAGGGGAAAGGTAGACACACAATCTCTTTTGTCTTCCCGCCGGATGTCTGAAGGACAGCCGCAGTGGACACCACCTTGTGTGGAATGCAAGTCACCCCTCCCCCCCCCTTTTATCCCACGTCTCTCTTTGATCTAGGAGATCACGCGGACCAGCACGCCCATTGACCTTTCAAATGTGCGACTCCCATGTCAAGTCTAATTCACCCACTTGTAAGATAATTCTTAGCCTAGGACATTTCCTGTGTCCGCCCACATTCTCCAGGCCTGTATATAAAGTAGATTAAATCAAGCCAGACCCTTTCACTCCTCTATCGCTACCATCGAGTCTGGACTACTTCATACATTCTTTCTCCTAGAGGAATACCTGGTGCCTCCCTCAGGTGTCTGCCTATTGCCTATTTACCTGCCTATTTGTTTGATATCAAGAATCACCTACTATCTTTGTGCTTTGTGCTATTCAGCACTGCACTAGCTCACCGACCTGCCCCTATTTATTGGATCAACGATCTATTTACCTGCATCTGTGCTTAGTGCTATTCAGCACTGCACTTGCCTACTGAGATCTACTCAACTCTACCACTTGGCGCTATCGGCATTGCCCGCCTATTCGACAGCCCACCTGTCAAGCTATTAGGTGCGACGTCCCTATAGATTCAGATCTGTGTGAGACGTCATAGCTACGCCAACCCTCTGCAACTCACTGGACATATCCTGTCAACTACGCTGCCCACGGCAGATCAGCTTTGCCCGCAGTAACCTTGTGCCCACGGTAGCCGGCCACCCCCCCTACTGTGCCCACTACAGATATTAGATTTTGGGGATTGAGACTCCACAAGAACTATATCACCGGCGTCCCTCTATCCGCTAGAGCGCCACCTCCAGCTGCAGAACCTCAAGCCAGGACACAGCCAGCTGCGACGTCAACAGGAATACCAGCTAAGTCAGAGGACAAAGTGACATACTCTCTTATTAAATGCCCGAGTGATGACTAAATCTAATATTATTTAGAGATAGATGCAAACCCTCCCCCCTTTTATTCTCATATGTATATTTATGTAAATAAATATTCTTCATTTTAACTTTTGTATCTATCTTTCATTGCTTTGTCTCGTTGCGTGTCTGCTCCCGATTCATATGCTGATAGGTTGGTGTGTGATAGCTTTAAAAATAATCATCCCCTAGACATAAAACGCGCCAAACACACATCACATTTCCCCACCTGTCACATACGTCAGTTTGAGGAGACTTAGCCAAGAGTTGGAATTCACTTCGTCCAACCCCCCCCCCCCCCATTTTTGTTTTTGTAAATCCGTTTTAAAACAAATTACGATCCAAGTCACTCAGAGATCTCTTTCTTTCTTTCAGGTTGTTCAACTTTTTGGAAAAATAAATGCATTGAAAAAGCAAACACATTCACAAAATACTTCTTTCTCCTCCCAAACCTTTCTTCCACTTTAAATCTACAGACAAGTGCAGGGACTATAGCGTATTGAGAAGACTAAAAGCAAGACAAAAACAATGGGTAAAAATATTTGTAATAGCACAGACTTATTGCTGTTTCTCTAGATCTATTACAAAATTAATTACATCCAAACTAGTTGATACAATTGATACATATAAGCTTTTTTTTTCTTTTTTTTTTTAATTTTTTTTTTAAAGTCTTTTTAAATCACACATATTGGTTTTATCTTTCTAGTGTTTATGTTATTCCCAGGCTATGCTAGCATAAATTTTACATTTAAATATTTTCTTCATTCATTTTTTTTTTGTTTCTTGCTATTCTCTTTTATATCTTTAGCGGCCCCCGAAAGGAGAATAGCCACTCCTCCGTTTGTCCAGTTTAGATAAAAAAAAAAAAAAAAACATAGAAAGATATTGAAAATCCGATATCATGTGTATTTAGATTCTGGTGCACCGTCTACTTTTTTAAAATATACACAAACAGTTTTTTTTTTCTTGTAAAAAAAGACCAATTTTACAAACATTTACAATTAATAGTAAAAAAACAAAACGGAAAGGTGATGTTAGTTAAAGTAGTGATCCTTCGGACTATTTTACAAACATTCAAGCATGCGGTGTCCCTTTGTCCTGAAATAATGTTAAAAACATATTGGTAATGATAAACTAAATGTTTTTGTGACACAAGTTATTTATATGTATAAATCGAGACGTCGTATATAGTTCTATTGTTTGAAAAGAGAAGGAATGCATTTAGCACGCATATACAGTCGAGAGGCTAAGTGCGCTTGAACTTGGCTTGGCTTGGCTACCTAGAAGGAGGCTCGAGGTTCGACACCCGACTCGGCCAGAGTTACGTTTACCGAGCGTCTAAAGGCAGCACGGAAAACCAACTCCTAGATACCCCCTTCTCCCCCCCCCCCCCCCCCACTGGTTCACAAATGAGATTGGACCAAAGCGCTCTGAGCATGCTATAAGCATGAAAGTAGCGCCATATAAAAAGCTATAATATATAATATATTTAAAAACCAACTTGTAATAAATATCAATAATTTTAAATATACTCGGATTTTATTACCAAGCTATGAAAATTCCTAAACATTTAATCAAAGGAAAAAGGCCTTTTCCTTGAGGCCTTGGATGAAACATTGGCTCTTTACAAAATAATCAATTCCTTCACTGAACTTCAATTAGGTCAAGCTCACGCTAGCCGTAACTTCAAAACAGTTCATTGAAAAGATATGAATATTAACAATGTAATTATTATATAACATTAATAATTAATCTCCACCTCATAACAATACATTAAGATTCGACACCCACACGTCTCTTATTTCTCTAAGAATGTTGATAGGGTTGTGGTTGTTAATAGTTAGTTGTTCATAGCAAGTTGTTCAAAGCTAGTTGTTCATAGCTAGTTGTTCATAGCCTCACTCATGTTGAAAATATTAAAAACCTGACTGAGTGGACCACTTTTACACATTTATTTTACCTAACAAAATCATTATTCAATTACTTACTAGAAATTTTTTTTTTGTTTGATAACAAAAAATGAAAATTATCCTTCAGTATTAAGATATATTTACTTAATATGTGGGATTTCGTCCTTTTATATATTTATAAAGGCTATTTCGTCCACACCCATTCTCGGATCCTGTTGAAACTTTACACAATTATTTATTGTACTAACAAAACATGAACCAATAAAAAATATTAAACAGCTTTCAATTAATTGTTGCTAATCACTTGGCTTGATAACGAAAAAGAGAGAAAAAAGAGTTTACATTTATAGAGAGATAGTTTTGTGAATAAAAAGTTCTTCTCCATAGATAACAATATTTTTTAAAACGTATTTTATATTTTAATTGATTTATATTTTTTGGGGGATTCTAAGACAGTTAAACTTTCAGCTGATTTTAGCTTTCCCTTTATTTTTTCTATTTAAACTGTATTCTGTTCAAAAGAAAACATCTCTTTATATACTTAGAAAACCCAGTTATTAACGTGTCAGGCACTAACCATCCGTACACAGTCAAAATATGTACACATATTGTTATAGAACGAGACACAGTTTATACAGGTCGCAGTTCAACTCTTCCCTTCCCCCTTAATATTTGTTTCTGTCACACCTATGAACGACATGCTATAATCGCCCTTTCCCAATTTACCACACTTGGAGATCAACGTGTAGGCCTGGCTTTAATGTCTCGGAAGCCAACCACCAGATTGGACAGGTAAAAGCTAAGTTTACCTGTTTGCTTGTTAGTTTGATACGCTTCGAATGTTCCTTCAAAACTGAAGATTATTATAACTAAGTGCATACTTCTAGCAGAACGTCAGGGTTAAGGTTTGAACGTGGGGCACTCGAGACGACAGTACATACGGCAGACGACTTCTTTGTCTCTCTTCTTTCTCTCTCTATCACTCTCTCTCTCTTTCTCTCTCTCTCTCTCTCTCTCTGTATGTGTGTGTTTGTTTGTATGTGTGTTTGAAGCTGAGAAAAGCTCCGTGGTCTAAACGTTCTGTGTTTTACCTATAACTTGTCTCAGGGTTTCTTAGAGTCAAGTATTTTGTCCTTTTATATTCAGTAATTTAAACCTGCAGCTTCACCTGGCTGAGTGGTAAAGCGCTTGGCTTACGAACAGGGAGTCCCGGGTTCGAATACCGGGATTTTTACTTTCGGAAGCTTAAGGGCTCCTCTGAGTCCACCCTGCTCTAATGGGTACCTGACGTTAGTTGGGGGAAAGTAAAGGCAGTTTGTCGTTTTGATGGCCCCATGACACCCTTGTTAACCCGGGCCACAGAAACAGATGACCTTTACATCATTTACCCCAAAGATCACAAGGTCTGAAAGTGGAACTTTACTGTATGTTGTATCAATCTGTTGTTGTTCTTTAACCCTTAAAGCGCTGAGCTGTTATACAACGAGTGTATACAAAATGGAATTACAATTCTGAAGATTAGAGGCTAATGTACGGGTTAAGCTCAAATTAAGTATATAATTTACATTTCATCTTTCGTTATACTGAATAAGAATGTCAAATCGGAATCTATATATATATATATAATTCTTTACGTCGCCCTACCATTTGAGACACCACGCACGCCGACTCATTAGCCCTCGAGTGGAACAGTGATGAAAAGATAACACTTTTATTTCTGCAAGTCGGACTAAAGCTACCCCACGTAACTTTCGCAGCGACGTTGCCCAACCATGCAAGACACCACGCACGCACGCCGACTCTCTAACCCTCCACCCGCTCCCTCCCGCACCCACACATTCCTCGCTCTCCAGGCATGCGCACACTGTCAAACCAAAACCCACCCCAAAAAGCGGCGTATGCTACTCCGCGGGTCGACTAGTTCTTAATAATATATACATTGATCATACAGAAAATATTCGCTCTTGAATACATTATGCATTTGCTTTGTTGTAAATTGTAAATTTTGTTAACATTTTTATAGATAACTTATTTTCTAATACAAAGACACTGCCAATGTTTTCATTATTTATATTCCGATAAAAGCATTCTACACAGACCTATGTGATTTCTTTAATATACTGCATTATACAGACTGCCGTCTTATTGATCTCTCTGAGGTGTGCAATGTGTACATCTGTTACCCAGACTGAAGCAGTGATACGCATGAACTGCTAGAGAGCTCGATTATAATCTGTGATCTGTACGACTGTTTTATGTTTATGTATTGTGATGTTGCTTGTTCAGGCTGTCTTGAGGTCAACTATAGATGACTGTTGAATTTCAACCACTTACTCTGCAAGCGTTAGGGTGTTATTGTTCGGGTGTATTCCGTGTAGTTGATCACCAATCCAGACAAAACAAACACATCGGTTTTAACTAGTAAAGAGATGTAGTCAACGCTGAAGAACAATGTACCATGTATTTATTCTAAGAAAAGGCCACAGTAAAAGTCTCTGTCACTAAACACGTCGTTACCCTAGAGGATTATATCGCTAACTGATTTTCCGGTCTCTAACCCAAGATATCCCAAACGTCACTAGTCGCGTTCAATATGCGTCTTCTATGGTGCGTCGCTAAATAACTAAACTATAAATAAGATGTCAAACAGTATACATCTGTTTCTGCTGAGTTATGTGCAATATCAGCTGAAAGTTGGAAAGCCGCTGTTAGTGCAATGAAGTTTGTCTGTCTGTCCGACCGTAAGTTGGTCACATTTAGTTCTCAAAAGCTAATAGCATATATACATTTTCAGCGCGATAGCAAAAACTACTTGCTTTTTTTACAAAGCTTACATCAACTCACTCTGTCTGTCTGTCTCTATGTCTGTCTGGTAAAACGTTTGAACATGTGGTTATTTTTTTCCATTTCCCATTCTCGGATCATGTTAAAACTTTGCGCAATTATATATAAAACCTGACAAGACATGAATCAATCAGAATAAAATTACCATTCAGTTAATTAATTATTGGTGATTGATTATTTTATTTGAAATTGAAACAAGGGGAATAATTGCTACTTAATGAGAAATGTGAATTTATATAAAAAATATATGGATTTAATCCCAATTGACACGTATTATCTCCATTTACCAATTCTCAGATCAAGATGAAATTTTGCATAATTATTCATAATTGTTGACAATACACAAATCAATCCGAAAATTCTATTTATTAATCATTTAGTACTAAGTAATTAATTTTTATTTGTATAGCAGAAAGAGAGCTAAACCCTGCCATGTTAAGATAAATGGCAATAATTAGCGGTTCTTTCCCTTTAATAAGCTTTGTTTATAAAAAGTACTCTTTTTTTTCTATTTCTTGTTTAAAAAGTAAATTTGCTGACCGTTGCTTCATATAAATACACTCATGTTAGAACATACAGCTGTAAATCGGCAGAACATGAGAATGAAAGGCCATGTTATTGAAGTAAATTAAATTTTGTTATGAAAATGGTAATACCGAAGTCCAGATCTAATATTAACTTGTAAAAATTCCAACGTCATAAAAGTTTTATTCAGTTTTTCTTACGGCAGAAATTTTGAAAGTAATTTTAAGGTTTATAAGTTTAGATATAATACGGTTTTAGCGCTTTAGCTGTGTACCAGCAGTTTGGTGCTACAAGTCGACGACCGTCAATAGCATCATGTTATTACAAATTTATAAATTTATACTAATGTGCACGGCTGTTGTTCATTACCCTGATCATTCAATAAAATTCTATTTATTGTGATAATCTTCCTTATTAATTTCTGATTCTGATATTGAGAAATTACTTTGTAAAAAGGAGAAAAAGAAGAGAAAATAATATAAAGAAATGTGGTAGCGATATAATGGAAACTAATTTTTAAAACATGAAAAACATAAAAATTACTTTTTTCCAAAGACAATACCTCCTTTCTACAACTCATAGAGCCAATGTCTTTCTCTCATACATCAAATGACTGCTAGATTTTTTTTTTAAAGTACACTTTAACTCCGTCCCCTCTCCCCTTCTCGCTGAGAAAGAATCCTAGTTCAACGAGTGTACAGATCTAGTACACTTTTAAATATTCCAATGATCTAGATCTAGACTTAGAAAACGATGCGCACAATTTTCCTACAACATTCATTTATTAAACTCTTAAAGCAATAAAGCCTTACATTCGGAAACTCCCGAATCGATAGTTGAAGAATGTCATAGTACTTCCAAAGTCGATTTTGGAATTAGACCTATCCCTATATAGATTTCTCGCTAAATTACTATGTTTTTTTTTAATTTTTTAATTGAAAAATGATAACAGTCAAACTAGAGCCATTTTTTGAGATCAGCTGTACTGGTTCCTGGTTGGTTCCAGGCTCCATGAAGTTCTGGCTTAAATAGAGGTATTAAAAACAAAAAGTAAGAAAATTAAAAAGTAAAAATTAGGAGATATTTTGAAATAGGTAAAATAAGCAACGTCGAGGACGCTAAATGGAAAGATGACTGTTGACTAATTTACTTTGAGGCACAATCAAAAAAACTAATTTGATGCTGTTCTGTGGCATTTTATGTCTCGAGAGACAATCCTTTCCATTTTCAACTTCTTGTGTGACTCAAAAGCCAATCCTTGATACACAGCTGTGGTCACCTGTTGGGCATCTGTAATCACCAGGCGCTGCTGTACTTTCACCCTTCTTTCTACTACTGCTGTGTATGGCATCTACAATCCAGGACCTTTCTTTATGCTCTCTCTCCATGTGGATCTATCCAGTGCCTCTTTTTCCCAACTAATAGTGTCGCTTTGGAAAAGCTTCATGTCGCGTTTGCATACATTGCTATACCGTAAAAGTGGACGCCAAGTGGCAGTAATGCTTTTTTATTTGATCATCATACAGAATGTCCTGGAAAAGTCAACCTTGAGTCTTCCTGTGAACATGACCAAGCCAGCCAATGTGTCCCCAAAATTACTTCATGATTTATTGAAACACTTATTGATACTTCCGTGTTTCTTACTTCCTAGGCACCATAAAGGCTCGGTATGTATGGATTTGCCTCCACTCACGAGAATCTCCATTAGAAAGAAAAGCAATACGATTTTAAAATTAGATAAATTTATTGTCAGTAAAAATGCGATACACAAATTGAGAGAATTTCAGGACTAGCACTATCTAAATTGTTTCATATATTTGAAAAAAATAAAATATGTGAAGAGCGGTGACTTGCGGTAAGGCGCTTGGCGTCCAAACGGAAGGTCCCGGGTTCGAATTCTTTTAAAGACTGGAATATTTCTTTTTGGGATCTTTAGGGCGCCTCTGAGTCCACACAGCTCTACCTGATATTAGTTGGGGAAAACTAAGGGCGGTTGGTCGTTGTGCTGGCAACCTGACACCCTCGTTAACAGCGCCACAGAAACAGATGCCCCATAGATTACAAGGTCTTAAAGGGAAACTAAGAATATAGACAGTTATTTTTCTCTTCCTACGTTTTACCTTTAGGCTTACTCGACTCCTGTTGATTATTATTATAGCTGTGAGACACCTTATTATGTTGTTGTTTTGGTGTCATATTTGTTATGGCTTAGAGGGACAGAGAGTCAGTTATGATCTATATATATATTGACACTGTTTGTTTTGATTTGAGTGTGGTGACTTAAGAATAATAAAAACACAGCGATGAAAGACAGATGAAAGACAGCTGCTGCGTGTGTAAGTGTTGAGAACCAGTTTGTGTGTGTCTGTATGTATGAAGGTAAGGATGTGTGTTATATAAATCCACTGTGAGATGGATTGCTTGTCAGTGCAAAGAGATATCTTATAACGTTGTGTATATTACAATCAGTTGTTTTTTTTTGTGTACAGTTTTCGACTGAATACATCTTCATTGTGATCTATAATAAGTTAGGTGACATGGGTTGTGTTGGATGGCTGTCGTTTGATGTCTAGGGGACTTCTGTAGGCTAACACTTGTATTCCTTAAGCTATTATAGAGACAGCAACAGAGTATTACACAGGCAAACAGATCATATACAAGGTATAGTATTATAAATATTTTTTCGTAAAAGAATTATATGTTGGGTAGAAGATGGCTTTAGTAATGTACAATATAACTTTACTCTACTAAATTTACATTGATGTAATGTAATGGTTCCACAAGGTTGTCATTGCCGGAAGTGGTAATGGATGTAAGCACTCCACTACCTATAAAATGAATCTTTATCAGTAATGGCATGCGTCTCAAAAAGCGTCTGACAACCAGTCCAACTCTTGGCATTCACGTGTGGCTCAGATATTGAGTCCGGCGGAACTGTTCTCACTAACAGGACAAGGCGCAAAGCTTCTGGAGGAGGGGCTCGTTAGCAATGGCTGGCTACCCACCTAAGAGAAGGAAAACTCAGAATTCAAACCTCTGTTGCCTTGCAGCTATACCCAATCATAAGAAAAGCTTCAGGAGTCAACCCTGAGGAAAAATCAGGAGCTGACAAACCTTAGGCAGTTTGCAGCACCCATTGCTACACTTTAGCAGAACCTGTGACACCACTGACCCCAAACTGTATCAGCACTGCCGTTCCTTTGGATACATCAGCTGCTTGGAAAAGGGGGAAATGATGTGTGGGCGACATCGTTCCGACCGCAGCTAATTTCCAGGCATTCATCTCATTTCCATGAGATGATACATAGTCTAAAGGAGGCCATAGATAGAGATTGACCTAAAAATTTGGCATAAGTGTTCATCATTTGATTGGTTTGTGTGCCTATAGCCAGGGAGTGTTACTATCATCCTGCTATCTCTTGATGTGGTTGCTTCCACTGGTCGACGGCTGTGCACTTGGGTCTTAGGCGATGCTCGAGGTACATCAGGCCTATAGTGTTAGACAGCTAGTCTAGTGAGTTGGGTTGCGCACTTTATTAGACTGACAGTGAACATACATGTTATAGTGACGACATAGACTTTGGGTTAGAGATTAGAATAGACTTTTATTGATCAGTTACTGCTAGACTCTTGAGGGGATAACATCGTTATTAGTGACAGACTAGACTGTGACCCATTCTGTATTAAATGTTTGTTTGAAGTTCACCTTGAGTCAACTTGGTCATTGAGTCTGTGTTCCTGTTAGTACCTTATCTATATTTGTGACGGTGTGCATGATTTCAAGAACTCGCGATTTAAATACATCAAACAAGGTACTCACGCACTTAGTCAATCTAAGCATCTTCTAGAAATACTTCAGCTACATCTGATATACACATGCATCCGTTGCAATAGCTACAACCCTGAATGAGCAAGGCAGTGTGCAGCTGGCTGTCGATTCTGGGCAATAACTCGTTGCCACGTCACATGTTCAAAGTCGGTTAAAACTGCCCTCAGGTTTTGACGTCGCAAATCAGTGTTCAGGTCTTCTATGACGATTGGTGTCGCTGTACCGGCCCATGGGCTACAGGCCCACATGGCGATTTGCACAATTATTCATTGCCCCAAACAAAACACGAATCAATCGAAAAATTGACAAATTATTTTATTTATTAGTTGTAATTAATTAATTTTGCATTTATATGGAATAAATAAATAAATAAATAAATAAATATATATATATATATATATATATATATATATATATATATATATATAACTCAGAAAGACAGATTAACTTTGTATAGAGAATAAGCTGACTTTGATAAGGAAAGATGAGTCACGTGTAAAAATTATCATACATATACAACAATGTAATAACAACAGTTCGTGGCAGTCTTCCATAACCCAATATAAGCGTTATTATTGTTGTTTTTAGCGGTCCCCGAAAGGGGAAAAGACGCTATTAGTTTTGTGTGAAATGTCTGTCCGTCTGTCCGTCCGTCCCGTTTAGATCTCGTAAACTAGAAAAGATAGTGAAAATCCGACATCTTAATATTTTAGACTTTAGACCATTCAAAGTTCTGATGCAACGGCAACTTTTTTTTTCTGAAAGCGAAAAATTAAATTTGTAAAATCACTTATGCAAGCTATTTTTTAAAGAGAAAAAGCTAATTAGTATGCATTATAAGTTAGACTCAATTTAAAACCATTAGTAATCTTGTAAACCGCATTTCCCTAAAGGACTGGGATCTCATACACACAGACCCTTGGGTGCCTATGAGTCCACCCAGCTCCAATGGGTACAGGACATTAGTTGGGGAAAAGTAAAGGCGGTTGGTCGTTGTGCTGGCTACATGACACCCTCGTTAACCATAGGCCACAAAAACAGATGAACCTCTTACATCATCTAGCCTATAGATCACAAGGTCTGAAAAGGGAAGTAGTTAGGCCAGGTTCACATCTAACTTTGCTTTCACTTGCACCTATCCTTTGATCTGCTGGACCGTTGGGGCACTACACAAGATCCGTCAACCTTCTTTCTCCATTCTTATCTCTCATTTGTCTTTGATATAATTTCATTCAGATGTTTTTTCTAAAAATATTGAAGCCTGCCTGGGTGGACCACTTCGGGGGCCGATTTTGAGTTTGTGTTTCCACACAAACTGTCTTTGTAACCTTGTTTTATATTGTATTTTGTAATGTTCCGCTTGTTACATCTGAAGGTGTTCTCTTCTTTTTTTTTCTATTGGCCCAATCGTTTCCTCTTAGGACCGCTTCCACCCGAGGACCACATTGAGGCTAAGAAGCATTGACAGGGGAAGTAGATGCATATCAGTTATGAAAAAGTGAAGTTTCTGGCAAAAGAAAGTCAAGAAGTATCGCGTTTTAATTTTTTTTTCATCAAGTTTGAGTCGATATGATTGCAGATGCCTCCGGGGACAAAGGAAAATATTACGTTAGAGTTCTTACCAGCTTATTGAAGCTATCTAGATCAAGTCATGAAATCTTCTTTCTGTTCAATGTGACAACTAACCTTAGTTAGCTGATTAGCAAATAGAACAAGATATTTGAAAGGCTCAGGAATTCTTCATTAATTGATGTTCTTCTACCTGTTCATTGATGTTCTTCTACCTGTACATTGATGTTCTTCTACCTGTACATTGATGTTCTTCTACCTGTACATTGATGTTCTTCTACCTGTAAATTGATGTTCTTCTACCTGTACATTGATGTTCTTCTACCTGTACATTGATGTTCTTCTACCTGTACATTGATGTTCTTCTACCTGAAAATTGATGTTCCTCACCTGTACATTGATGTTCTTCTACCTGTACATTGATGTTCTTCTACCTGTACATTGATGTTCTTCTACCTGTAAATTGATGTTCTTCTACCTGTACATTGATGTTCTTCTACCTGAAAATTGATGTTCTTCTACCTGTACATTGATGTTCTTCTACCTGTAAATTGATGTTCTTCTACCTGTACATTGATGTTCTTCTAACTGCACATTGATGTTCTTCTAACTGCACATTGATGTTCTTCTAACTGCACATTGATGTTCATCTAACTGCACATTGATGTTCTTCTAACTGCACATTGATGTTCTTCTAACTGCACATTGATGTTCTTCTAACTGCACATTGATGTTCTTCTACCATTACATTGATTTCAACACGTAACAGAAAGACCGACTCGTGTAGAACAACATTCATTTCTACATTGTTTTTTTTTTAAATATTAGTAATATAAAATTAGTAACGGGCCGTAATGACCTTATCACTGGATCTTATAGTTGACTAATAACAAATCTATCAGAAATAGTGCGTCGTAAACGTTAGCAGAATTTCTAAAACTTTAAAAATAGAGAAAAATGTTGAATGTTTAGAAGCACCGACTAAAATATGTGTTGCATGTACCGTTTAATCAGAGTTACTATAGTAGTGTCAAATTAAATTGTGTGTTTTTGTTTTGGTATAGAAGGGCGTCATTAAATAGTGTTATTTTTTGAGAAAAAATAACGATGTAGTGTAAGACATTATTATGCTAATCCTATTGCATGGTCTGTTTATATATTTTGTTACAAATTTAACATTGTATTTGGTCAGTGTGACTGTAGAAAGCAACGGCTGCTTGGTCATGTTATGGGCTCTCCGGACTGAGGCTTCGAGTTCATACCGTCGACATCCCCCCCGGCCGTTGTGTGATAGATATTGGCTTCATTTCTGCAAGAACTACCAGACCATACCCCACTCTTACGTTACCCGTTCTTTGAAGTTGAATAGAATAATTATGTTCTGAGCTAAACCTGATCAAGCGTGAGGGCCTTTATCAGTTATCATTGTCGTTTTTGGCGGTTGAACCAGCTTTAACCCACCTTTGGTATGCTGCTTTGTAAAATTGTTTAAAGAAATGCATTATTAAGGGCATGCTTGGCAGAATATTTATTCCCGGATCGTACGTGGTAAGATTGCATGCCCCGTAGAGTCTAGTCGACAAATGAATTTACTCATAACAGGTTAGTAACCTTTCTTTTATTATTTCTTGTCAGATTCAACACTATCTGTATAATTACTTCATATCTTACTATATCACTGTGAGGGATAAGCTTTAGCGAGTCGTTGAAGATAAATATATTCTAGTCTATTTAAGGTATAAGAAAAATAGATGGAGCAAGCGAGAAAGACAGACGAACGGACAGACAAATAGACAAACAGATGGTTACTTAGTTAGATAGATAGATAGATAGATAGATAGATAGATAGATAGATAGATAGATAAATAGATAGATAGATAGATAGATAGATAGATAGATAGATAGATAGATAGATAGATAGATAGATAGATAGATAAAATTTAAAGATTTTTTCTTTTCATTTAACCATCACTCAATCAGTATTTACTAAAGTGAAACTATAGTGTATAAGATGCTTTAGTACATGAGACCCGAGGAGCATACATTATTTTACAATATTTTTATAGTACAAATATTTTAAGGAACTAATTATTAGTAAACTTGTTTTATAACCAATATTAATCCAAGGACCTGAAAGTATCAAATTTTAAATATAAGTCCCAATAAGGCAGAGTAACAAGATAATAATTGTATCTAACTCGTCAAACTTTATATTATACAGTAAAAACAATCAATACAGGGATTAAATCTTTTTTATTTAAAAAATAACGGTATTGCCAGATTATATTTTTCAATTACAAAAACAAGTCGACAGCTTGGCTAGAGCATCGTAAACAAATGTCGTTATTTATTTTTTTTCATACACAAATCTAGTTCGCAGAATAGCCATTGATTTTTTGTTTTGTTTTGCATACCGTTGCAAGGAGTGAATAACAAACAATAGGTAACTATTTCCAATTTAAACGAGATGTACTTTTTAAATGAGACTCAACTCTGGGGATAGAAAGATCATATGAGCTCAAATTATCTTTTAACCTTATAAATGTACTACCATAAACAAGTTAATTAAAGTCAATTTAAAAGTACATTTATTTTTCAGACTTTACCATTCCAAAGACAGGACAATGTCACATATTCACGTGTACCGCGTTTAACTAGGGTGTCATGCAGCCAACACAACGACCAACGGTCTTTTCTCCCAACGTACGTCAGGTGCCTATCTGAGCTGAGTCTTGAACACTGACCTGCAACGTCACAACCTGTGGGCAGTTTTGAACAATGGCTAGTTGCCGTATCACAGGTCTGTACGACGTGGCGACGAGCTCTTTATCTAAACTGCCTAAAGGTTGTGACGTTGCGGGTCAGTGTTGAGGCCTTCTAGTACGAATAGTCTCGAGTGAACTCAGATGCGCACTTAAAAATCAGGAAGTTCTAAGTCTCACTGTTCAACGGGATTCTATCGTAGGATTCCCTAGGTTCGGAGGCTAAGCGCTATACCCACTCAGCCACAATGTAGTTACTGCAATGAAAAACGATTTAAGATAATGACTCTGCATAGAGCGAACACAACACACTAAACTGAACTCTGAACTCCTGTGATCCTATGAAGTGATTAAGTCCATGAAAAATAACTCAAAGAAACAAATGTTCCCAATTTTTAGGTTGTCTGCCTTTCTATCGTAATTCCTTCATATTCGTTGTCTTTCTTTTGGATTGCCTCCATTTTGTTTTTTGCATTTTTTATTCAGTATACTATTTTTGCTTCTTTGTATTCTGATTTTTTTATTCGAAGGAAGTCAGATCTGGTTTATTTCTGTCACTATAGGTGGGACTTCATACAACTAGTAAATCTCCTGCTTAGTGTGTGTTCTCCACACAGATTCATCTTGAATACATGTTTTTCCGTGCCCAAGTTTTTAACAGATTTTCTATTGTTTTTGTCATCTTTGAATATTCTTTGAAAATAGTTTTCCAACCTTGCTTGGCTATTATTTTAATACATTTGATCTAGGTGTCGAGCCCAATCTTAGCTTGATATCTAAAACGTAACATTTCTGTTATTTACTGACTTAATTAACCAGATCACTGGATTGAGTATCCAGTATAGCATGACACCCTGTCCATTAGAAGTACTTCAGATGAATCTCTAAAACTAAACTTTCATGACATTTTTTCATGGGAATAATTCGAGCATTGCTGACGGTGACAGAAACTAAGTACACAGACAAGTTTAAAACAAGCAGGACATGAATCTGGTGTGGGGGGGGGGGGGATGACGTCTTTGCACTTGGCGGAGATGAAAGAGAAATATCCTACCATCACGATCCAACAAACTGATTGTTAAGGGAACGTTTTTTTCAAAACAAAAGAGTACTCCACACTCCAGTGTTTGCATAGAGGAGTACAAGATGGTCACCAGAGGGCGCTAGGACTTCGACCTCCTTTTTTAGCCCCAAGTATCTAACTTCGATAGATAGATAGATAGATAGATAGATAGATAGATAGATTGATTGATTGATAGATAGATAGATAGATAGATAGATAGATAGATAGATAGACAGACAGACAGACAGACAGACAGATAGATAGACAGACAGACAGATAGATAGATAGATAAATAGATAGATAGATAGATAGATAGATAGATAGATAGATAGATAGATAGATAGATAGATAGATAGATAGATAGATGGACAGACAGACAGATAGATAGATAGATAGATAGATAGATAGATAGATAGAAAGATAGATAGATAGATAGATAGATAGATAGATAGATAGATAGATAGATAGATAGATAGATAGATAGATAGATAGATTAGATAGATAGATAGATAGATAGACCGGTAGATAGACAGACCGATAGATAGATAGATAGATAGATAGATAGATAGATAGATAGATAGATAGATAGATAGATAGACTGATTGATTAATTGACTGATTAAAGTTAATGCAATTTTTATGCATATTTTTATACAAGTAGGCTATATAAATTACTGTGTGTATATATAATGTACTATTGGACGAAGCAAGACTAATGAAAGTTAGCATTAAAATCTACATGGAAAGCCACTGTGTGTGTATGTTTGTGTGTGTGTGTGCTCTGATTCTCCTTGCTACTAAGGTACAGATGTTCGCATTCCAACACATTCTCACTTCAATGTGTTTTAATAAGAGAGTAGCCGGGGGGCGGGGGCATACGACTATTACCTGCGTCTGTAGACACCATCTTATGTTAATGTGACCTCAACTATCTCACGCTGAATTGGAAAAAATGTAATGACTACTTTCGTTGTCAGTTTGAGTGAGTCTTTGGATATATATATTTTTGAATAAGTTTTACATACCACGGAGGTAAGCTTGTTTTAATTTCTTAATGTATAGATCTAGATCTATAGTCTCATATTCTTCTTACATAATGTTGAACCGAGTATCTCGTATATTACAGTTAAGAAAGACTAATATCAGCATACTTAAAAAATGTTTATACAAACATGTATCACAACTCTGTTTTAAAGGCTATATAAATGTTTTCAGCTCTTAAACAAGCAAAATATAAACACAAAGCTTATCAAAAGGGAAAGAACTCCCTCCTTAAAACTATATCTACCAATAATATAAAAGTTATTTCCCTTATTTGATATCAACACAATATGCAATTACCAATAATTTATTGGCTAATTAAGTAATTCACCTTCATTGATTCATGTTTAGTTCTGTGTAATAAATAAAATTTTAACGTATCAACTTGACAGGAGATTGCGTCAGGGAGAAACAACCTGAACAATTATTTAAAGGGAAGTATCCAAAAACTTTCTGTATGAGTAACAATATAATATACACTGTTGTTTGTATTAAACAAAATACTGAATTACCTGTTATACATTGTCTAATTGGTTACTTGCGTTTTATTGATTAATATCTTGTCTATGTCAATGTATAAATGTGCTAAGTTTCATCTTGATCCGAGAATGGATGTAGAAGAACTAGCGTGCACACACCTTTGTACCAGAAGGAGTGATTTGATATACGATTTGTGAAATATTTTCAATTCATTTAATAATTTGTAATTTATGAACCAAAATGTTAGTTTGTTTTCTTTTTCTCCTTAACCTAACCATTAGTCTGTTGGACGGTTGGGGGCACCACAGATGATCTGTCGACCATCTTTCTCTCGTTTTTTGTCTAAGTAGAATGTGTTCCAGTGACAGGCCTGTCTACTCTTTAATGTTGACTTCTTCTTACTAATCCGGGAACTGTGGAAGGTCTTTTTTTGTTCTTGTCATTATTAAATTATAAACTAAAAAAAAAACTTTTTTTTTTCGTTGCTAGTGATAATATTGGTGATTTATTTCCCCGATAAATTTCAAACACAATCTCTTTTTTTGTTTTAAATGTCAATGTTTAAAATCCGGTTCACATTATTTAAACAATAAAATACAGGGCCATATTACAATTTACAAGGTCCTCGGGGCTTGCGAAGACCTTCCTACGGGGTACAGTACCAGGGAAAAGAAGAAGAGGCAGACAGAGAAAGCGATGGGAAGACAACTTTAAAGAATGGACGGGGCTGTCATTGAAAAAGTTTTATCGAAGGCAAAATACAGAGATGTCCCATCGTCCAACAGACAAAGGGATAGGTGAAGGTGAACATATATAAAGAAGGGAAAGTAATATTGGGAAATGAGGGAGACATTATAAAGAAATGTTTACACAAATAAATAAAAAGTAAATACAAATAATGTGAATGGGAGAGAATTAGAAAGATTTAGGAAGACTAAGCAGTGCCAGATGTATCATACGGAAAAAAAGATTTCTAAAGCCAACAAAAACATACAAATTAATTTGTACGACAGGCGAAAGAGCTTAGAAATAGATTTTACATTGTTCTAGTTGTAAAAATAATTGTCGTAAACCTTCTAAAATGCAGAGTAACAACATTTTTTATTTTATGTAAGCCGAATACACCAAGAGATAGCAATCTTATTCATTATAGATTAATACTTTCAATAGATGAGTATTGTGTAGATACTGCATTCCAACTGCACAATTAGAAGATCCAAGTTATAGAATTGTGATGATATAGAAGGAGTCTAGGTATCACCTAATAAGACCTCGTTATAATCGATAAAATTGAAATCGGAATCACTAAGGCAATAGGACCCAACGATGACCCTCTGAGCATTGTAAAAAAAATGCAAACTAAGATTATACATCCAGAGCACGAAATCCTCAGAGCTCTCCAAGTTTTTTTTGTTCATGGAAAGAAGAGGCAGATAAAAGAAGCGAAGGGAGTCAAAAACAATGCATTGATGGGCGGCCCAGTGAAAGTGACTCTAATTCAGACCTTTCTTTATAGAAGTCCTCAATACTGACCTGCAACGTCACAACCCGTGGCCAGTTTACACCAATAGCTCTTAGCTACGTTACAGGTCTGTACGACGTGGCAACGAGCTATTGGTCTAAACTGGCCAAAGGTTGTGACGTTGCAGGTCAGTGGTCAGGTCTCCTATAACGATTGGTCTGGCTCTAATTCTGGCAAAAGAATGAGAGAAATGAAGTGTTGGTCAAAGTTTGGAACCCAAAACATGACGATAATGTTTATAGCGAACAGCTTTTCATCTCGTAAATCACATTATATATTTTAATTCGTTACTAAAACTCTGCAGTGTCGCTGGTTTTCCAGGCTGATTAATGAAACCCATCCAATGCTCTAACGCAGTGTTTCCCAAAGTGGGGTACGCGAACCCCAGAAGTACGGGAAGACATTGGAGTGGATACGCGTTGCACCTCATTAACTATGCTGATTTTTGTTAAAATACCGATTAATTATGTTCTGTTAATAAATCAAACTGTGGCGAAAGGGGGGGGGGGGGGGCGAGGGTACTCAGCATTACAAAAAGGATAAAAGGTGTACACATAGGTCAAAAGTTTGAGAAACACTGCTCTAACGGTATTAGGGAATAAGGAGCACTTGTCCGAATTTGTCCTAGCCATTGGAATAAGATATGTGCATTTATACAACCATCTTCGAGTTCGTTAGAAATGTGATTGTGATCATCTTCATGTTTCTAGAAGATTAATATGTAACGACATAGGAGAAGCACAGCTGATAATAAAATACTTTTTGTGAACAAATCACACATTGCGTACAAGCTCTCGGTGGTGTGTACTCCGTATTACTTGTGCACGAATTCTTTTTGTGTACACACATTTTGGACGCACCTCGGTTGCTGTGTTCACGCAGCCTAGTGTTTACCCTATATCTCCCGCTTGGAGCTTGAGGCTTCATTAGTTTGTGAGTTTATTGGGGCGGCTCTTAGGCTTTCTGTTCGCCGTTCTTGGGTAAGTTAGTGGTTTCTATCATTGTTGAGCTGCCCTTTTAGATTTGCCATTATCCTTTCGGTTGAGCGGCGAATACAGGTTAGTTTATTTCTGTTTATTATCGGGCCTTTTTCGTTACATCCCATTTTACAACACCAGAGCCGTCTTGGAGCTAACTTAAGGTCCCTAAGGCCTGGTCCGAGTTGTGCCTTATCCTGACTTGCACTTGGGCGAAGGTGTCTCTGAGATGTTTTGTTTTGTCGGCTTACGACGTAACACACGAGTCAATATTGTATTAATGGTATTGTTTCTTAGCCATTCAACTGGTCGCTAGTTGTAAGTTAAATATATTATTGTAGTAAATCTCAGGCAAGTACTCAACAAAGGAAGATTAACAGTGATTTAATAATTAATTAACTAAATGAAGAAATCGGGGCACACAAACCAACAAGATGCAAGGTCTTCTAAGTTCTTCTTTACAAAAAAGGATGGCTACCTGGTCGTGCGGTTTGCACGCTGGACTGTCGTTTGGATTTATCGATGGTCCCGGGTTCAAACCCTGCCCACTCCCATCCCCCGTCGTCCTGCGGGAGGTTTGGACTAGGAAGTAAACTATCTTCAACTCTGAAGGAACATCCGAAATATGTAAAACAAACAAACTTTGCCGGAATCCACCATGCCTCTATGTCCTGTCCTGTTGATCCATCTCTCGTGTGGAACCATGCGCTACTGCGCACCATAAATATGAGTGCGGGAACAGAGTAACAACAGTATGTAGGTTTTGAGATTCATTTAACAAAATATTAACGAATAACTTTAATAGTTTAATGATACTCCATTCGTTCTTTATTTATTTGGATGCGTTCGTATCAGCCTTAGAGGGTATCGCTAAAACAGATACACATGTTTTACATTTTGCAAGTTTTGCAAGTTTTGGAGATTCCTAATCCAAACCTCCAAAAGAACGAAAGGGGATGAACGTGGTCACGGTTTGAACTCATGATCACTGGACCACAATTCAAAGGACGTACCACTGAACCAGTCAGCCTTCCTTTATATAGAGCCTCTACATTTCGTTCTCAGTTTTCACATTCTTGCCAGCTCGGTTATTGTCAATGTTCCGATAATATCTTCTTTCCCCAAGTGGTACATGTATAAGATTTTATCTCCAATCATCTAGTCAGCTGTCACAGTCATCAAGACAGCGAACATTAGCTTTTGTTTAGAGAATAAAACACAGTGTGTGTCAGCCTTGCGACAGGTGGAGCACAGCACTGGCCCATAACTGTAGCGTAATGCAGCAGTGTTAAACGCTGTCTTGTTGCTATAGCGTTGCCCGATGTGTTGCTTGATTATAATTACTAAATAAAAAAAAATAGATATATGCTTTCTCATTAATATATGATTGATTATCCTGTTCATAATCGTCATAGTACTGAAGATTCTATATAGTCAAACGTTAATGTTATTGACATGCTTGTTTCAGGTTGATCTCTTCACGACCAAACTATATGACAGTAAAACTTCGTGAATTAATGTTTTATCGGCATCTGGACATAAAGTCTTCCTCTTGCAATAGTCGGGAAAAATTGACAATATATAGAGGTCTTCTTATCTGATTCAATGGATTCCAGTATTTTTGTGATCGTTGCTTTACAATTAATTCTACAAGAACATGCTCTGGTTGGACAGAAAGGTAAGCATTTATGTCATTAGAGCTAGGTGAACGCAGAGATGCTTAGATCCAGAAATTAAAAATTGCAGTCTTTACCAGGATTCGAACCCGCCACCATCCCTCCTAGTCAATTAATTATTAGTAATAAATTATTTTTTTTAATATTGGAAAACATAAATAACTTCTACATTTCTGAGATATATAGTTGTAATTGTGTAGTTCTTTTCCTAAGATGAGTTGTTTTTTTTTTTTTTTGTTTTTTTTTAAGTATATGCTTGTTTAAACTTTTTTTTAAGTGATTGACTAGATTTACCTAGAAGTGTATAGACATGCTAAGTGAACAAGATTAGCTGTTAGCATAAATACGAAACACATGCTATAAGTCAGGGCCGGATTTACGGCACGCCAGACAGTGCACACGCCCTGCATCATCCTAAACTAAAAAGCAACAAAAAAAAAATATTAAAACAAGAAATATATTAAAACGGACTAAGAAGTAAAAAATTATAATCTTGCATAGTTGTTCATAATCAATGACAATAACTCAATCTATACAAATTGTAAACAATTAGCTAAATAATTAGTGGTAATTAATTTGAATTTTTGCATATAGAAAAAGGGAGTTAAATCTTTCAGAATTAAGAAATATGTTATTAATTTCGCTTTATTTCCCCTTTGATAACTTTCGTTTTTCTTTATTATTTTTTTCTTTATATATATGTTTTTGTTATGTTGCTGGAACACATGTCAAGGGTTTTATGTTCTAAAGTGAGACAATGAACACATTGACTACATGTAGGCAGGTGTTCAGTATACAAAAGATGGTTGAAATCTTCCATAACTAGTTAACAGTATCATACATTTTGTTTACTCAGGCACTTAAGCGTCTAGTATGTTTCGTTGCCTTCTTTCTGCTGGGCTGTGGGTGGTATGTACACAAGTATGACGTAGTTAATTATTGGATTTGTGTAAACTCTCTGGGCAGGTTGTATGGCCCTAAGATTGATACACAATAGTTCAATATTAGTTTTGATTGTGATATTGACACAGCCGGTATAACCTGCCCAGTGTTCAGCCGAACATTTCGGGACTCACAATGGTCTTGCCGGCTACATGAGGAGGCACAAAACCCCAGTGCAAAGCCCTTTAGCCACCTGGATGACAAAAGTAGTCATCATCGAACCACGATGGACGATATACAGTATATAAATATGTGTGTGTGTTTGTGTGTGTATGTGTGTGAGTATATGTGCATGTTTTACATGAATGGTCAGTGCTCCTCCAGATGTTTTACCGTTATCTATTGTTCTATCTGCTTTATACACATGAAACACATCCTAGTCTACTGATGCCATGTTTTAGTGAAACAGATTAGCTTTCATGGAATTGGTAGAAATGTCTTCAGCAACAATCAAGTTCGTCCATTTTATTCAATCAATCTAACAATGTCTTGGATAATGGAAGGCCGACAGCTCCTTTGTCCTCTTTTCCTGCTTTTAACTCAAGCTCCTCCTCTACGGCCGCGTTTGTTTCTCTTTGTCTATGTGTTCAGTCTTATCGCCGCTTGTTTTGTGTCCTCCAATTGTTTCCGAAATAGCTGGTGTATAAATAGCTTCATTGATGATCATGTTATGCATCATTTGCACTGCGACACTGGTTCTTAACATTCACACTAATATAATAGTCTATAAAAATAGAAAATATTTCATTTCGTTCTAGACCGCATAAACACTTGACATGAAAAGAATAATAGAAAATGCTGATAATGTCACATTACAGTTGGCCTGCGTAAGTGTTATGGTGTGTGTGTTTGTGTGTGTTTTCTAAGGTTAGGATGAAGTAGGGGAGCATTAATTGTTAGTGTTGTAGAATGATGCAAGAATAGCAGCTCTGTCATAAGCTATGTTTAGATCGAGAGACTCATCCAGGATGCCAGAGTGTAATGACGCATTTGAGTTCGATCTGTTTAAATATCAGTTTATTTCAAGTTGAATTTGTCTGTATTGTAATAGAAGTTATAATTTGTTTTGTTTAAAAAAATGGAGTCTATTCAAGTTATTTCAAGTTTTATAATTTAAATTATAATACGCCTACATTGGTTTAGTTGTCTACTAGCAAAACACCCAGAGTTCTTCATATTGGCAATCTCTGCATATTGCTAAGACCGGCCCGGTGAAAAAGAAAAATATAGGTTAAAATCGATATAAAACGTATTGTGACAGATGCAAAAACAAATATGTAAATGGTTTTACATTTATTTATGCACATGGCACAGATGATTAACTAGCATTCAAAAATGAGTTCACGAATTGATTAATGCACTCAAGCATACTCTGGCTCAAAATATCTTTACCTTACTGAGGTACTGTCAAGGTAGTTGAGTTTAGTCAAATGTAAACAGCCTTTGAAATAAAGAAACGCTAAAATGCCTGATTTATGAGTTATGTTCAGCTCCTTCTATTTGGCCACAGCAGAGTTTTGACTTGTTCAAAATGGCAGACTGTCCGTAAAATGTGTTAATAATGATAATTGCACTAATAATAATAACAATAATAAAAATAATAATAACTAAAGATTAGAGGAGACGCGGTGGCTGAGAGGTAAGGTGCTTGGCTTCTGAACCGGGTGTCCCGGGTTCAAATCATTGTGAAAACTGGGATTTTCTATTTCAAGATCTTTAGGGCGCCTCTGAGTCCACCCAGATCTAATGGGTACCTGACAATGTTTGGGAAAAAGTAAAGGCCAACGTCGTTGTGCTGGTAATATGACACCCTTTTTAACCGTGCGTCACAGAAACAGGTAACTTTTAGATCATCTGCCGTATAGATGGCAAGGTCTAAAAAGGGAACTTTAACTATTATACTTAGAGATTAGGTGACCAAGGAAGTTATCTAAAATAATACTGTACCCTGTTGTTACATCTGAAATTGTCATGTAGAGTTGCGCATCGCTCTTGGAATTCTAAGGCCAGCAAAAGCGAACAAGGGCTCCCTTCCACCGGCCTGAAATGGGCGGAGTGTTCCTCCTTCCCACCACCCTTTCTGACCTGAGGGGAAGGGCTGAGACACGGGTTAAACCTAGAGTTGATTTTGCGTTCACTTCCGGTGACACGGACACTCCGGACTCGGGACCCCCGTCATGTTCCTTTGATCTACCAGGCTAACCGTGCGAGACACACCATTTATGTAACGGCCCCTTGAGGAACGGCCCCTGGACGTTGACAGATCGCTGCGGGAGCTCTTTTACATCCCCGCACAGTGACATGAGGATGTTCTTACACCCTCTTAGGCACTCCCATTGGCCTAGCCGTCCCCATTCACGACCGTTTCCACCCGGGCGCTACGATGAGGCAGGGTAGCTCGCTCGGTTAATGTTATATCAACCGAGGGGATAGTGACAAGTCGAAGAAACATTCGAGGCCCTAAACATCTTGTAAACCTGTCAAAAGACAGTACTGCTGCTCATTGAATTGGGCAATGATTTTTTTTTCCTACTTAGCTAATGTCGACCCTTCCAGAGAATAAAAATGAACTTATTTCTACAATAATAATAATTGTTTAAAAAAAGTACGACTCTAAATCCTGGCAGTGACAATTATTACCAAAAGAATAATAATATACAAATAATTTCACCAAAGAACAAATGGTTAATGAGGTCTTCACATAACTGAATAATTGAAATCCTGGAGTCTTATTAAGAAGGTTTGGGATAAAAGGGGGGGGGGGAGACTTTGTTCTCACTTACTTCCGCGGCGCGCTCGCCAGGCGACGCGATTACATTGTGATTTAATAAGCATTTTTTCTATTACTTGTTGTTATCGTTACAGTAGTTACGCTGAGGTGGTCAGTTGTAGTCAAACTGAATTTCCATTTGATTGGACCAATAAAGAATAATATCTTTCTTTTTTTTCTATTCATTCCATAGATCTATCACTCTGACATCAAAACTGTCTTTCTCTCCCTGTCTTTTACTCTGTCTCTCTATCCTCTTTTTCTCTTAAAAAAAACAACAGTTGTTTAAAAACACCCTAACAATGATTGCACAATGATTCTTTCTTTCAGTCACATGTTCAATGGACGGCTCCATAGTGTCCACAGGAAGATGTTATAAGAAGTATACGGAGGTCATGAACTGGGAAACAGCCAAGGTAGGGAACTCTGGGATAGGGTTTAACTCTTTCTCTCCGTATTTATTTACCACATTCTGGTGGAATCAACGCTGGTATCGTCAGTTAGGAGAGAAAGAGTTAAAGTAGTGCAGATTTTCAAGCATGTCGGAAAACCTATAAATAGCAAGCCATTTGGTGTATCCGGTGTAAGAAATAAAGGGCGTGTTGATAACCTATGTATTTAAAAAGCTACACGTCGACTTTTGTGCACATTGTTGCACTGCGGAATCAAGTTTTATAAGCTCATCTCCTCATACATTGTGATTAGTTGAATGTATTGTTCCGTTGATCGTGAAACTCTCCAGTAAGCCGAAAAATTTCAGTTTAAGTTTTAATACAGTAACCTGTCAATCTCATAAGATTGTCCAATGTGTTCTAATTTTAATTAATATAACACGTTTAAAATAAAAAAAAAAAAAAAAATGGTATTTAGTTGTTTTTTTTTGTGTTTTTTTTTTTTTTGGGGGGGGGGGTAAAAATAGAAAGAATAACAAAAGTCAATATGCAGACTTAGGGTACGATAAGAAAACATCATCATCCTCGGCAGCATCATCTTTCTTTGCGTTCCTCATGGAACATAGGGCCTCAGTAAAATCACTCCACTCTCCACGGTCTCTTGCTAGTTTCTTATAAATTCCCAGCACTTTCCTGTCCTCTCGGCTTCTTCTAGTACAATGCTTTGCCAGGTTCTGTTTAGTCTTCCTCTGCGTCTTGTGCCCTGGGGGTTTCATTCTATGTTGTTATCTTTTCTATATCTCTCTGTCCACTCATCTCCCACAGTTTGGTGTTTTCTAATTTGTCGTACCAAGTGTATTTTTAAGATATTTCTTAGACATCTGTTGATGAAGGTTTGTGCTTTTTTTTGTTTTTGTTTCGGTTGTTCTCCTTAATAAGAAATGATAGAAAGTTAATAAAGGATAAGTCTGGAATATAGTAGCGTTGATTCACCCAACTGCTTTGACCACTTACCGAGACCAATCGTCTATAACAGTTATGCCCAAAATAAGGCCCGCGGGCCACATCCTGCCCGCGACGTGGTTCCATCCGGCCCACCGAATCATCGGCACAAAGTGTAGAAATCTCCCTTCCAAAAAAAAAAGTAGAAAAATGTATCTTTATTTACGTTTGGGCCCTCACTTTTTCTCCGATGGATTGGTATTATGATCTTTAACATTTGTGTGTTTATGCTTTGGAACTCTGAATGTAGAATCTACCATGAAAAGTGAACCTATCTTTAGTCTGTTTGTTGAACATGATAATAAGCCGACATATTTATTTTAGAAAGAAAGTGTCTGGCTGTTTAATAAAACAACAACATAAAAACGGCATTATTAAATAAAAATGATGGCATTCTTGATTTGATTCGCGACTAAAAGAGTGTTAAACTACGCCTAGAGATTGGAGGATCCATAGGAAAAAGAGACCATAAAATGAGCCGGTGGTTAAGCTACCTACACTGGTACTCACATTTTAAGTCGAGAAATGAAGTTATATTCTGACACGTAACAAAGATAATTGTCCAATAACCTATTAGCTAAGTATTAAATCCACAAGTTTCTACCAAAATAGTTTCAGAACAATTTCATTTCGTTTTTGTAACATTTTGGTCATGTGGCCCGCTAGACGAGTGTCGGAAATTAAAACGGCCCCCGGGTCAAATTAAGTTGGGCATCACTGGTCTATAACGATTGGTCTCGCCCAGACGGAAATCATACTCGTCAAGGATAAACAATGTTTGAGTTTGAGTTTTGAGTTTTTTGGCACATCGGCACACTTTAGGCCATGTCCTGCCCGTAATACCTAAAAGGTTACTCTCCCTTCATATCACAAGAGCTAAATTTTATTCAGTTAAGTTGTTAAAAACAAAGTCTATTCACAGTTAAAATAGTAAAGGTAGTGAAAATGTAATAATTTAGTAAAAATCTTTTGTAAATGTTATATGTTCACAATTTCACAAATCAAATCTTCGTATTGGTATTCACTATTTATGATAGTCACGAGGGAAAGTCTGTTTGATTATCTACTTCTAAAACAATGTTAGTAGGAATTAGGAATTATAGGCGTTCTCAAATGGGTCAACACAAATAAAGTAAATAATTTCTCTAGAGCCATCTCTGGGTATATTGTTCCCCTAGCCACCTCCATTGGCAGCTTCAGTCATGAGTCATTCCAAACTATGAACAACGGCTTGTTTATTTTAATTATTTATAATCCAAGTGTCTGGTGTTTTTTTTTTTGCCTATATTTTTTTGTTTAAATTTGTTAACAAATTAATGCAATTCTTTATTCCCTAAAAAAAAGTTTCCCTTATAACATACTTCACACTGCATGACAGGAGCCAATCTTTTAGAAACTCTCTAACCTTTAAGCTCACACAGACCACCACTTTTAAAAACATTTGAAGTTGTTTAAAACACACTGTCTATTTCAGCCATATCACACCGCAATGTTCCAAAATCGCCTAGAGCATTATGAAGTAGAGCAAACTTTTAAATACCTTGGTACTATCTAGACAATAAATTAAATGTTACTGCAAATACTGATTATATCAGCAAAAAAAAGGCAGTAAAGATTATGATAAATGTTAGCTAAAGGGCTTTAACGATGTTTTATCACTCTAACATCTGCAAGTTGAATATCACTGCCTGGTATGGCAATCTCAACATTATAAAAAAAAAATAAACTTCATAAAATCCTCAATGGACATTAGCAAAAAAAAATGTGGGTAGCTGTTTGAGAAAAACTTTCATGAGAAAGCTAAACAGATTTTTGATCTAAAGAAGGTTACAAAAACAGTTTGTGTGGAAACACAAACTCAAAATCGGCCCCCGAAGTGGTCCACCGAGGCAGGTAAAAAGGCAGATTTCAATACTTTCAGAAATAACATCAGAATGAAATTCTATCAAAGACTAATGACAGAGAAAAATGGAGAAAAAAGGTTGACAGGTCCTGTGTGCTGCCCAGCGGATAGGTGAAAGTGAATGTGAAATTAGGTGTGAACCTGGCCTAACTGATGTCTTATAACGAATATCTAATTGATCTAATTTAATTGTTTAGTAAAGGGTCAATCTCTTATACAAATCCTCAAGAAAAAAAAATTTGTAAACAAAAAATATCCCCTTTGGTTGAGTTTTTTGTATTGGAAATACAGCTCAGCAGTTTACGCGATAATATGAAAAACGACTTATTAATTTTTGTTTTAAATTGTGTCCAATGCATATTAAATAGATTTTTTCTCTTTAAAAAAAATACTAAAAATTGTGTGTGTGCAAATGTAGTAGTTAATATGACAGAACTTACTTAACTTAGCAATAAAAATGTAAAAAAAAAAAAAATATATTTTTTTTTTTTGACAATAAATTTAAACCGTTTGCGTAAATGTGTTAAAAATTTGTAAATAGTCCACTACCTTTCTAGAAAGCCTCCCGTATTTGTTACTATTAATAATAAATAGTTGTAAAAGTGGTCTATTGAAAGACAATTGCTTGCATAAGAGATTTAAAAAAATAGATATTTCGCTTTCAGAAAAGAAAAAAGTAGCCTAAGCAACAGAACTTTGAATGATCTAAAATATTAAGATGTCCGATTTTCATTTTCTCTTCTAGTTTCTGAGATCTTAACGGAACGGACGGACGGACAGATAGGCCCCACAAAACTAATAGCGTCTTTTCCCCTTTCGGGAGCCGCTTAAAATCACCCTTTGGTTCAGGATTTAATGATTTTACCAAAAGAGACACAAGACACCGATAGCAAAGACAGACGCTAAAACTCTTTTGTTCCCCTGGCAATAAAATCTCACAAATTTCACATGTAAATTATGTGTGAGTCTAGTGTGAATGTAAATTTTGGTCTTTTATAGTTATAATGTTTTGTTTGGTTTAATGCACAAATTATAAGACGAATTCCTTATGGATAATAAAAAAAAATTATTATTATTATTATTGTTATTATTGTTATATAGTGCTATATAAATTCGTTTATTATTATTATTATTATTTCTGCACAAAGTTTGTTACTGCATCGAGTTTACACGACGTTAAAAAGTTGTACATGTTTCTTTAGGAGGCGTGTCAACTACTGAATGGATCTCTTGCAACCTTTGACTCAAAGACACAACTTCAGGACCTGGATATAGGTAACATATTTGGACTTAATTACGTTGTTAAACACGTTTCTGGTGTTCCTTCAGATTTGAGAATAATGACATGCTTGCACAATGCCGCAGGACGACGGGGAACGGTTGCGGATAGGTTTCAAACCTGGGACCATCGTAAACATCAAACGATCGCAGGCCACATGACCAGCATGGGCGGACTGAGTGTCAAAGTCGGCCCGGGCATTTCTATGCAATTCGGCCCACAAATTCTATATCATATGATGGGCATCCATTTCTAGGTCTACCTGTCCTCAAAATCATTATGTTAATTATGATAATGTATTAATATGCATGTATACAGTGAACTCTACATCTTTATTAGAAATATAGGCCTTATGTTACTTTTTAATCGCTAAGTATGTAGGCCCTAAAAGGATGAAGCCTACTAGTAGCACTGTCTAAGAACGAATGCCATTACATTATTTCGGAAAATGTGTTAAATTACACTGTAGAGTCTGTGAAAGATTTGTTTTTCAACACGACGCTCAGGGGGCCCTTTTATAAGAGAATATTATAAAACCTTTAACAATTTCATACGTGCCATAGTGGCATCGATGCGGCCCATTTCGGTTGCTCTACCGGCCCATTTGGATACCGGCCCACCGGGCATTTGCCCAAATGCCCATATAGCCATTCCGCCCCTGATGACAAGGCAGCCATCCAGATCCACTAATATCCTTAAAGAAATTTCTCTTACTATTGCTTATTGGCCAAACGTTTGAAATTTGTTTCCATTTCAAACATAAACTTTTTTACTGGTTTGAAAGTCCAAACTTATATACAGTTATATACAGTATTTATTTGCATAGTAAGATAGACAATAAATATTTATATTTTTTTGAAACATGCATATTTATTCTAATTTAAATAACCTGGAGAACGATTATTCGCGAAGGACTCGGGATCATACGATTCATGAAGAAAGAAGAGCACAAACGGAAGTCGGGCGCTGATTGTGAAAAGAGAATTTAAATACCCCCCCCCCACCCTCCCCACTGCAGTGGCTTTGCCTGCATCATTGATGGCAAAGTGTGTAGGTCACAACTGAGTCAGCGTAGTCAAATTTAAAAAATGTACCTCACTCATTGCTAATCTACGGATTTGATTACAACGTCTTTGACAACATTAATAATATTAAACCTCTTCGTTTCATTGGCTAGGATTTATTCATGTGTGCAATTTTGACAGCCATTTTATTCAAAAATGAAACCTGTGGTATAATTCAATATAATATGAAATAAGAAAAAAATATTATTAATGTAAATAATGTAAAATATTAATGTAAACTATATTGTCATCATATCTATAATATTAAGAACTGACGGATAATAAAGATTATTATTATTATTATTATTATTATTACATTAAATAGAGTTCCACAGAGGACAAAGTACTCCCACTTTTCCGTCTGCATGCTTAGGGCGGCTCACTTCCAGCTGTCGGGGTTGTAAATTTGGCCATGGCTCGCCTCCCGGACATCCCTGACAGTCTATTAGTTAATATATAAAGTAATTACAAGAGACCAACGTATACTAGTTAACAACGAGAGTTTATATAACAAATGTGTAATGATTCAATGATAGGATGTGGCATACATAGTTATACACAATACTTAATACTAGTTCAGCGCACCTAAGTTATGTGCAACAGGCAGGCGAACCTTAGTCACAGCGCGATCAGTCCGATCCGGGCATGTGATGTCCACAACCCAATGCCATGGATAATCACCAAGTTGGGTCCATGCAAATTCATATCAGACTCGACTTCAGCAAAGCCCCAAGTCCGAGTCCCTAATCAAGAAAATTGTGTATTTCTTGTGACCGCCATTCAGATTAATGTAATGACAATGACTTAGAGCTACGAAACAACAAAGAAATTAAAATAACCTTTAACCTAACTTAACCAATAAGGCGTGTCTTCGAGTCCGAGGAATGTCGTATTTCCCGTGGCTACACAGCCCCAGCTGTGACTTAACCAATACTGGGGAAAAAACAACAAAAAGAAAGCTCCAGCCAATAATCTGCTACCCTAGCAAAACTAGGAAGCAATGACGCCAACATAGCGCGTCCTTAGAAACAGCGCACACACTATTATAGTGCACAGAAGAAACACACCTAACAAAGAACATATGCGCATGACACTTATTGTGTTTCATTTCAGCAATGCCCTTTTGGATTGGCGCTAATGACGTAGACAAAGATGGCGTTTGGCTTTGGGCAAGTAATAACGAATCGGCCACCAGCTTACTGAAGGACTTGTGGGCCTTGGGTCAAGCACCAAGTACACCTCACGACTGCGCGGTGGTGATGTACATGAACTCAACAGTCAGCGTAGGAGGAAGTACCTGTACTAACCAACTTCATTACATCTGCATGTGGCCAGGTAAGTGTCCCACTCATTTCTAAGCTTGCAGAATTGAGATCAACGCTTATTTGGACAACTGTGTCTTTCAGGAAGTGTTCACCCGTCACTAAATAGCGGCGTATGCTACGCCGCGGGTCTGCTATGTATATTATTACATTACATGCTGGTAACACACTGTTTATAATAATAATATAAAAACAATCTTGTCTTCTATTTTGTCATTAAGTATAGAATGTGAATGTTAATCTTGCTGACATCTATGTTTCTCAAACGTTTTCCATGACGAAACACTTCGCACATTCTGAGGATTTAGCGGAACCATAAGCTTTTTTTTTTGAGAGATTAATTCACGTAGTGGCCTACGTGGCCTATTCCAGAAGTTCGAGGAAGACTTATTTTAGACCTTGCGGACCACTACTGTTCCGTGGAACACTGTTTGGAAAGCAATGCCTAATATTTTGTCGTTCACATATTGAATGTTAATCTTGACTTATATTTAATCATTTTCAAATGTGAATGTTAATTTTGCCTTATATTTTATCATTTAGCACAGAATGTGAAAGTTAATCTTGTCTTATATTTTATCATTTAGAATGTGAATGTTAATCTTGTTTTATATTCTATCATTTAGCTCATAATGTGAATGTTAATTTTGCATACTATTTTATCATTAGCTCATAATGTAAATGTTAATTTTGCATACTATTTTATCATTAGCTCAGAATGCGAGTGATAGTTCGACCCTAGCAAGTAACTCAATACTGTCAACACCTTAAATCAAATCAACGAAACAAGGTAAACATACTAGCTCTATCTAGTTGACATGTGGCTTTACAAAACAACTTGGATATTTTTAAAGTAACTCCCATAGACTTATATCTACTACTAGACTGGAAACCGGAAATAAATTCTTATCCGCGACTGATTGATCGTGAACATTTTGTAGAAAGTTGGATCAAGGCGTTGTTTTGTCAAGTAGTTCAAAGAAGTCAAGTTGGTTTGTTTTTTTCAACCCTAACCTATGTAACATATAATTTTATTTTTTAGATCTATATATAACTATATGCTATCAATATTTTTAGAAATTTCAAAGTCTTAAGTCAAATTTATAACAATGAGAGTTCGGGATGATATCGACTTTATAATATAAAGCATTTTACTATTAATCATTTGATAGTTTGTCGAAATCATAGCGATCAAATCTTCCAATATATTTAAACAGAGATATTAAATATACATCTTCAAAAAATATATATACATCAACAGATGAAACTACTAACGTGACGTTGGATCAAAGTAAGAAACATCTACACCGAAGTGGCTTAGGAAGACATAGATACTATCTGAAAGCCCTTCCTTTCGAAAGGCAGAAGAGAAACCCAAGACTTTATTTTTCTTCTAATGCTGAGGTCAGAACATGGTTGGCTTCTTGGAAATCTCAGATATGAAATCTAACCTTTGGAGCAACAGAGTCATTATTTATTTTTTTATTGTGATGTTGGTATGATAGTGAAACAATACATATAATATATGGAGAGAGAGAAAATAAGAGAGCAAATGGGAGAGATAGAAAGAGAGAGAGAGAGAAAGGGAGAGAGAAAGAAAGGGAAAGAGAAAGAAGGGGAGAGAGAGAGAGGGAGAGAGAAATGGAGAGAGAGAAAAAAAAAGAGAAAGAAAGGGAGAGAGAGAAAGGGAGAAAGAAAGAAAAAGAGAAAAAGTAAGAAAGAGAAAGAGAAAGAAAGGGAGAGAGAGAAAGAGAAAGGGAGAGAGAAAAAGAAAGGAAGAATGAAAGAAAGAGAGAGAGAGCTAGGGAGAGAGAAACGTGGAGAGAGAGAGAGAGATATTTTGTAAATAATTAAACAATTGATAAAAGCATTTTATATTCTCCATGCAATTTTTTGTATACAAAATATAAAGGAATAAATCTCAACTGTAATATGTCTGCTATCTAAGAATATATCTTTGTATGTGCTTTAATTACATATATATATATATATATATATATATATATATATATATATATATATATATAAAATAAAGTTGGATTTAACATACAATGCATTCTTTATTCATGACTCTTGAATAATGTTTGTTTAATTATAGCCAGCACATAAAGGAAAACTATGACATATTAGAAGATGCTAATACAAACAATAAAACAATCATCTAGAATATTGATTGATCTTGTCAGAAAGAGAAATTAATCAATAGAAAATGATTTTCAATGACTTCAATACAAAATAGTTTACAATGCAAATTAAAATGGATGGTACACACACACACTCTCTCTCTCTCTCTCTGTTTCTTAACCTTTACCTTTCTTTTTTCAATTTGGTAACATGTTTAACTGTTTAAATAATAATTAAGATTTCTGGGTATCGTTTTACATTCTCATAAGAATGTTCACACTAATTTGACTTCTATAGCTGGACAATTAAATAAATATAGATTATGTTGTTAGTTAATCTCGTAATGTGTAAAGAGTATTGAAACTCACAAAAGCACTGTTTACGGGTATAATGTACAAATGGCCATTCTGTCCTAGTGCTATTATAGCATGGAATGGGTTGACTGAGCTAGCCAGGAAAACCAGTGACTTGGCAGAATTTAAGTCATATGTTGATATGCATGACTAAATGCATGACGAGTAGGACATATTCATCTTCTTTTTGAAATAACGTCTGTATTTTATAAGATAAGGGAATCCATTATTTCTGTATATGTGGCTAGTATTACACTGTTAAGTATGTACAAATCTTTTATAAACAAGTAAGGCGAGGCTAATCACGTTTACATGAATTACTAACATTTAATATGGCCCATTCAGGCTCGGCCCACCTTATTTGTCTGGTTGCCATTAACGCCAATCCGCCCCTGGGGGCAATACGTCTGTTATGCACTTTTTTTTTTTTGGTCCTAAGATCATCACTGGGTTCAGAGAGATGTTTTGCTGCTGGCTGATTTTGTTAACTCTAAAGACGTCAAGAGAAAAATATAAAACTGACTAGGTAGACAATAGACAGTTTGTAGTAAGAAACACGACAGGCAAAAACTTATTGCGATGTCCGCTTAAATACAAAACTATTGAGATATATCTTTCTGCAGAAGCATCTCGCAAGACCACTGGCGTATACAAGATCCTAATGAAGATGAAACATCTAACTTGAATTAAATGATTGAATTCATTAAAACTTAGCAGTAATATAGTTTTTACTTGACTATTGCTAAAAAAAAATAATTTATATTTAGAATATACATACAGAAGGTAGGAATTTTTTTTCCTTAGAAAAAGACCCCCCCCCCCCACACACACACACACTTTTTCCACTCCTTTGCCAAGAATGTCTTGAGCACGTTAAGGAGAGCTCTCCACAGTTCGAAGAATTCTTTTTGCTTTAGTTTGTATTGCTTTAATTTTACCCACCTTTAAACCAAGAGCTAAAACTAGTATTTCCTTATTCAATAGTACTGAAAGCAAGTGTACTCTCCCTTTAACTTTTTCTTCAATCTGCTCACAACTATTTTAACGCTTACTAAATTGTTAAACATCATAAGCATAATTAAAATAAAACATTTCAATTATAATTTTCTCTCCAGTACTATTATTTATATTACAGTCCACTTATAATGTCACACATTCTTTCTTTTTTTTTTTTGTAATAAAGTTTGATTTCAAATGATTGTATAAATAGTTACCCAGATCGTACATCCTGGTTCAATGATGACCACATTAGTCATCAAGGGGGCTGAGGGCTTTGCACTGAGGTTAACCCTTCTCATGTGGCTGGTGAGACCTATGTTAGCCCGGAATGTTCGGCTGCACACTGGCAGGAAATGTCCTTGGCCTTCCTTTAGTTTCTCTGATGCTTTTCTTCTGCCATCTCTGCTCTCTTGTCGTCTACAGTTTGTGTGCCAGTGGTCACTGAGCGACTATTTTATAGTGTGAACCATTGTTTGATCACAGTGTAGCTATCGTTGGGATATTCAATGGTTCGGATCTATATTAGATTATAAAACACAATAAGTGCGTCACAGCAATAATGCAAACAATTATTAATATCTTCTTATCTTCTTATTTTATATAATACAGACGTTACTTTAAAAGAGAAGATGATTACGTCCTATGCGTCATGCATTCAGTCATGCATATTAACCAATGACTTAAATTCTGCCAAGTCACATGTTTACCTGGCTAGCTCAGGCAACCCATTCCATGCTCTAATAACACTAGGGAAGAAGGAGTATTTGTACAAATTTGTCCTAGCATATGGGACGAGAAATGTGTCTTTATCTTTGTATTCTTCTGAGTATTTTATTAAATTTTGTTTTTGTATTTGAAGATTATGGTTCAGTGTTTTATGTATAATTGCTACTTTACTTTTAAGTCTTCTATCCTGAAGACTTTCTAAATTTAGTGATTTAACTAAAGGTGTTACTCTAGTCTAATGTGAATATTCGTTTGTTATGAATCTCACTGCTCTATTTTGTGTTTGTTGCAGTTTCTTAATGTTTTCTTGAGTTGAGGGGTCCCAAACGGAGGATGCATATTCTATTATTGGCCTAACCAAGGTTAAATAACATTTTAGTTTTATGTTCTTATTTGATTTATAGAAATTTCTTTTAATAAACCCTAATGCTTTGTTTGATTTATTTATAGTTTCATCAATATGTGGATTCCATGACAGTTTTTCATTTATTATAACACTTAGGTATTTTGCATTTTTAGTCTGTGTTGCTAGTTTACCATGAATAAGATAAGTGGAATTAATTTATTTTAGTTTTTTTGTTACTCTTAATAACTGACATTTTTTTGGGTGGAAAGACATGCTCCAATTTGATTCCTGTTTCTGTAATTCATCTAATTCTCTTTGTAAAATTTCTGTATCTTGTGTTGTTTTTATTGTTTTATATATTATGCAATCGTCTGCGAATAATCTCTAATAAAATATTGGATAGTTGGTGGCATAAAGAATGAGAACACCCGAGCAAGACTTTTGAGAGAACCAGACCTAGACCTTAACATGGCAGAAAATATATGTCGGGCAGCTGAGACAACTAAATAGCAGCTTAAGCTCATGAATGAAGAAAGTGGGGTACAAGTTGTGAATTCAGCTACCAATAGCTTCAAAAGAACAAAAGGAAATGTGAGGTGTAGCTATTGTGGCAAGGAACACAGACCACGTCAGTGCCCAGCTTATGGTGAAACATACCCCAATTGTCATTGAAAAGGTCATTTCTCGTCGGTGTGCAGATTAAAGCCTGTAAGTATAGTTATGTCAGAAAGTCACGATGACTCACCGGCAGTATTGGCTCTCATGGTCTAAGCAACGAATGGAGCTCACTCATTACTGTTGAAAACAAACAAGTCACATTCACGTTGAATACAGGAGCACAAGTCAATATTCTCCCATACAGAATCTTCAAGCAAATAAAAAGAAAAAGCTTCTCAAATCAACATCCAGATTTACTACTTACAGTTGAGAAAGATTGAAGTTTTATCAGCAAGGCACCCAATAAATGTACTGTTAAAAGTAAGACAACATAATAGAATTTCAAATTGTGAAGACAAATTCAAAGCCAATTATGGGTCTACCAGGCTGCCAACAAATAAAAGTAAACAAAAGAGTCGACATAATAGAGGACGATACACTCTCAGGCCACGTAGACGTATTTACTGGCTTAGGCTGCATGGAAGAGGAATATACTATAAAGGTCAATTCCATTATTAAACCTGTTGTACACGCAGCAAGGAAAGTCCCAGCAGCACTACGTGAGGAATTAAAAAAGGAATTGAGAAGAATGGAAGATGAGGGTGTCATAAAAAAGTAGATCATCCCACTGCATGGGTCAACTCACTAATTATTGTAGAAAAGAAAGGAGGCGGATTAAGGTTTTGTCTAGACCCTAGAGACCTCAACAAAACACATACACTAACTTCGTGAGAATGGATCAAGACTTCATGGTCATGCATAGTATGTGTATCTTCAAAGAGCTGGCTGGGCTAACATATAAGATAGTTCGTATAATATACTAAATGATTTATCCAGTTATACTTTTTTATACAATCCTCAATTAAAGTGGCTTAGATTAATGGGCAATCAGTTTAGAAAATTCCGTTTTTTTTAACATATACCAGAACTCCAAATGTTAGATCTTTGTAAAAACTCAATGACTGCGATAGAAATTAAAACCGCTCTAGACTCAAGGGTGGAAAAATCAGGTTAGAAATTTGAGTAGATGGTTATGTTCTGTTTTGCTGTTGTAACAATTGTTTCTTCAGTTTTTACATTAGATGTAGGGGATTTTATTTTATTAGGTGTTTATTTTAATGTTATTGATAACGATGGCTAAAAAACATCTACATTAATTTATTTCTGACATTGATTCACAATCGGGAATTTGTATGACAGATTTCTTTTTATATTTTGTTTTGACAATAGTGTTTATGGAATAGGATACCTTTTTGTGATTTTTTTTATTATAACATAATTTGTAGAGGTTTTTGAAGGTTTTAAGCTTCACACTAAAGAGAGCTATCCAATCAGTGTATATCTTGGTTGTTCTGATAGTACTAAAAATACTTGCGACCTGTAGAGTAGAGGATGTAAAGACTGTGTTTTTTTTTTTTGTGGCCTACGGTTAACGAGGTTGTCATGAGGCCAGCACAACAACCTACCGCTTTTACTTTTCCTCTAATAACGCTGGATTTGCAGGGTGCAAGTTGCTACCTATGGCTCAGACTTGTAGCTTCAACTTTCTTATTATGGAGAATATTAAAGAAAAAGAACTGGTGTCCTCTTGCATCTTATACTAATGCGATATTAAGTACACTTGAAATATTTGTTTTCATTTTAAAAAAGTAAATATGTGAACACATTATTTTTTTTTTAAAGTTGTTAAATTTTAGCCGTGCAACTACAACATCGCGGAAACTGGTTCAAGAACAGGTTACTTATTGACGGCAATGAAAAGACAAATCAGAAAAACATGAGAACCTCGCACTGATTACACATATACAGTCTATCTGGTTTCACTTGCAGCGTTTTTTTTTAACAGCAATAAAAATATCTTCTCTAAGTTGTGACTTGTGGATTCGTATTTTTCAGTCCATTGTGTCTCAAACAAAAGAGGTAAATTTAGCACCACCCATCTCGCTTGGGACTAATGCGGAAGAAATAGATAATCTTCTTCAAGACATCAACAGTATTACTTGTATCTAAAACGTCATTCAGGTCATTGATAACAAGGTTAAGTCTTTTTGCGAATCCTTGCCTGAAGACAGTTCTGTATACTAGCCATCACGAAATGGACATGAACTTCAGATTAGTGTATTCTAGTTTCATCATCTCTGCCTGTGGTCCCTTCTGGGGCATAGGCCACCAACAGCTTCCCCCAGGCATCTCGGTTCTGGGCGAGTCTCTCCAACTGTCCCCACGACTTTCCCATCTGCTTGGCATCTGCTTCCAAATCGCGGCGCCATGTATTTCTGGGCGTCCCCTCTTCCTCTTTCCCTTTGGTGGGTGGGTGGGGAGGTTTACAATAATAATATATCTTTACAATTGTACTTCAGTGGAAGCACTACGTCACGTGTCAAGCTGCTACATGGCAGAAGTTAAAATTTATATAAAATTTGGCTATCCGGAATTCAGTGCACGTACATGGTCAGCCATCAACTCATGATAAGTCTAGGCGAGTTCACTACAAGAGCAACTTATCTTTACATCTACGCTTCAGTCAACACGGAAGCATAACTTGTTCTGTTGCTACTCAGAATTTAATTGATTCGATGATGCAAAAAAATGGCTAGAATTTTGCTACTCAGAACCATGCACCCCCTGCGGGCGCCCATGAAGCTTGGTAGACTCAGAGGCTTGGTTGATGAAGTGCACTCAGAGGAGACCTAAAGTACTTGAAACCCAACTCTTACCTGTGTCTCCCAGTAGCTGTAGCATGCGCAGAAGCCGCAGCCCGGAAAGGGCTTTAACTGGTCGGCGTAACAAGGTAGAAGGTATCTGACAAGTCCATGACATTCAGTAAGCATTTCGCTAAACATCGCTGCTAAATATCATTTGTGTCACAGGCTCTAGATCTACAATGTTTATCAGTATGTGCTTCCAGCTGCCTAATCGTTAACTACTCCTTTTTTTCCTCACGGTTGATTCTCGAGGTCATTCTCAAATTTATGTTTAGCCACAAGCAGTGGACGTCTGGATTCAGAGTTTATTTTTATTGTAAGTGATAAGAAAGCAAAAGGTAATTTGTTTTTACATAGCTTCTTTAGAAAAGGGATGACAAACTTTGTCTACTTGGAAGGGGGGGGGGGAGGGGAAGACATATACATTTCCAAAACGTTGCCCCAAATATCATTGAGTACTATAGAAAAGAACCTTTGATAAAAAGTTTTAGAGTGGTCGGATAACACCGCGTCACGAGCCTCATATGGCCCTTTAACTGTAGATTGGGAATCACTGCGTTAGAATGACAGCCATTTTAATGTTTGTTCAGCTAGGCATGTTTTTAGTACAATGTATAAATTTTGAACAGAAATTATTAAAACAAGTAATTGTTACCACATAAGTTGTTTTTTTCACCACGTTGAAGAGTAAGAAAGAAATGTAGCTAATTGGTAAGTCAGAACATTATATAGGAGTCATATTTCTTCCCATACCATCACTTTACATAAGTAATTTTCATTATTTAGTATTTAAAATTCAATGGAGTGGAGTCTGGGAACGCATGAGATGCGCTGACCGTAGTGGAAGCTGTCCAGGCGTGAGCAAGCTATTATATCACACTGGAGGACAGGCCACGGTCCTGTTGGCTTATATTTCTCACGGCTAAGGCCAAATTTCGATTTACGGTGCCCCCGCTGCGGGGAAGAAGAGGAAACCGTTTCTCATATTCTTTTTGACTGCCCCAGACTTTTTGATCTCAACAGGTCTGTGAAAATAAAAATTCTAGACTTGTATGGTGACATGCATGCACTACTCAAAACAGCAGGTCCAAGCCCTCACCCAAATGGAGTTTGATGATGATAAATAACATACAAATACTTTAAAAGACTCAAACGAAACAATGCTTTAACCATAATTTCTTTTATTGATTATTTCCCAATATTTGCCTCTGATTATGAAAAGATAGTGATACAATGACTGGAATATTTTTGTATCTCAATTTTTCCATGTTCTTCGGATCTACTCTTTAGTAGGTCTTGGCGTAGGCTTTCTTGGCGTAGGAATCTGCGCTCTTTGGGGCCTGATATTGGCTGGCGTAGTTACCATTGTACTGAGCGTTGTCTGTAAAGAAAAGTTTTCAAAAAAACCAGGTCAAACACAGTGATGTCCTAACTTAAATAAGACATAACGTCATACAAATAGCAATGGGGCAGAGTCACTGCTTTTTTTTTTTTTTTGAATAAGGAAAAAATTTGCTTTAGGTAAGAAACTAATTGTATTACACTTACTGTAAGAACCAGCCTGGTATTGTTTACCGCTGTTATCATACTGTTTACCGCTGTTGTCATACTGTTTGCCGCTGTTGTCATACTGTTTACCATAGTTATCATATTGTTTACCGTTGTTGTTATATTGGTTGCTGCTGGACTGGTATTCAAAGTCTGGAATGTCTAAAAAAAAAAGTATTAACAATTAGCAATATTGTTAGTAATATCTCACACTAGCACACACCAACACACGGGCATACACATACATATTTTAAGTATTTAGAATAAATTATTGCAGTCTTTACAAGATGTTACAATAAAGCATAGAAGGTGTTCTATTACATTGTATATATACCAAAACATCGTTTAAATAAATCGTTTTAGCTTTTTACTTAGCAAGAGAAAAATATAATATAATATAATATAATATAATATAATATAATATAATATAATATAATATAATATAATATAATATAATATAATATAATATAATATAATATAATATAATATAATATAATATAATATAATATAATATAATATAATATAATATGATAGTATTCCTACATAAAGCCTATGCATTAAGCTCCATGGAAGCAGTTTTGTAAAAATTGCTTAAGTGCATGCCTGTCGTGTCCAGCTTTTTTTCTGCCAGCTCATTCCCAGCACTATGGGAACAAGGTTTCGTGGTTCAGGCTAGCAAAGATTCAAGTGCTGTATATGGTCCTCGGGTGGTAGGTTGGGTTCCCTGACATATGTAAACTCGAAATAACATTTGTATATAAAGCCTCTCTATTGGCATCTAGTTAACGTCATTTCTTTTTTCTAGCTCGGCTCGTTAAGAAACAAGAGAACATTTTGAATACTGCAGTACTCACGGTCACAAGTACAGATTCTGGCGTTGAAGTAAGTGCCGTAGGGGCAGTACTCGAGCTCTCCACCGAGATAGAATTGGTAGATGCTGTTGTAGCTTGGGCCAGTGCCTTTGGGGCAAACTGAAACAAAATATTTGTAAGATGACTCTTTATTAACTACTTTTGACATACTGCATTCAGATTAGACTTTGAAACAGACTCCTTTCAAGTACTTAAATATATCTCATTTAAGACCCTGCTCGTTAACCGTTGTCCAAATAAACAGATGATCTTAACATCATCTGCTCTATACATCACAAGATCTGGAAGACTTTACTTTTTTTGTATTCAAGACAAAGGACACAGAGGAGTGGAGAATGACGGTTGACACAATCTGTGTGGTACCCCAACGGTCCAACAGAGTAAGGGAGATAGGTGAAAGGGAAAGTGATAAATAGAAGAAATATTAGCTTAAAACAATCTGATTGGCGATATGTAAAATAGACTAAAACTTTATAAAGTTAATTCTTTATTATAACTATAAACCACATTCAGTGCTCAATTACATTGTCACACTAAATGGATTGTTGAGCTATTCTATAAACTGAAAATTGACGACCCATCATTTATTATAATTTTACAGAATATTTTTGTAAAAAAAAAATTTGAAAAGCTAACTAACTATATCCAATCTTATATAGTAAAGACGTTACTTCAAAAAAGAAGATGATTACGTCATACGCGTCATGCATTCAGTCATGCATATTAACCAATGACTTAAATTCTGCCAAGTCACTGGTTTTCCTGACTAGCTCAGGCAACCCATTCCATGCTCTAATAGAACTAACCAATCGCACTACGTAAACCCTGGCTAAAAAAGAGTAGTTAATAAAACTTCTTTTTTGTTATAAAAATAATTACGATTTTCTAATTGAAATAAAGTTATTCAAAAATGTTGCTGTTCACATGATGTTTTTTTCGTTAAATAAAAATCCGTAAGGTAAAATGAGGTAAAATATTTTACACTGTCAAGAAAGATGAAGCAATTGACAACAATGTATTCTAAATAAAATAAACAGAAACACGTCATCACCTGTAGCGCAAGATTTGTCTGGGACACATTTCTTGTTGTAGATGTCAAAGCCTTCGTACTCGTCACAATCGTAGTAACGAGCCTCACCGTTCTGGCACTCAAAGTAACCAGCGCAGAAGTCTCGAATTGCCAGGCGTTTACCATTGTCACCATAGCCGCAGGGGTCTGAAAAAAATATACCTTAATTTAAATGTTATTACAAGCTGACGCAGTACCACTTGGGTCAAAATATTGCATAATTGTGTGAAAAATACTTGTTTGGTCACCTAGTAAGACGCTATTTAAAAAAACAAACAAACCAGAGACAAGCAATAGAAAAAAATAATACTTTTTAAACTTAAGCTTATGTAAGGGAAGGAAGCACAAAGTATTGACATTTAATTAAAAATTACGAGGTTTACTTCTCCTTCTGAGGAACAAAGTCAATTAAAAAGACCTAAATGATTAACTCCTTGGTTAATTGTTTGATTGATTCGTGTATTGTTAATGACTTTAAATAATTACTAAAAATTTCAACTTGATCCGAGAATAGGAAGTGGTAGAAAAGTGTCAAAAGGTAAGGAGGGGGAGTAAATCCATATATATATAGGCTATATATGTATATATATATATATATATATATATATATATATATCCACAGCTCTCATAAATAGGATTTATTTACCTTTATTTCAATATAAAAAAATAATTTTAAGCAACAAATAAATAACTAACTGGTTAATGTTTTGATTGGGTCATGTTTTGTCAGATTCAATGAATAATTGTGCAAAACTTCAATCTGATCCGACATTTGTTTAAAGTTTTTACCAGACAGGCATATAGATAGACAGACATATAGATAGACAGACATATAGATAGACAGACATACCTAGATTGAGTTGATAAAGACTTTGTAATACTTGTTATATTCTTTTAGCATGATTAAATAATCCTGATAAAGTAAAGTACTCGAAATACTCAAGTTTCTTAGAATAGTTAAGATACTTGAAATACTCGGACGAGTCTGGATACCCAGAGTATTTAAGATACAAAAAATAGTACCAGGAAACATTGGATACTTAAGAAACATTGGGTACTCAGGAAACATTGGATACTTAAGAAACATTGGCTACTCAGGAAACATTGGATACTTAAGAAACATTGGGTACTCAGGAAACATTGGATACTTAAGAAACATTGGGTACTCAGGAAACGGAAGAAACCCGAAGATATATAATGATACTAAATATATTCCTGATGCTAAAATTACTTAGACAACTTTTTGTAATAATAGTACTTAAGAAAACTAAGATCTACGTGAGACTCAGAATTGTACCATAGCTTGCTACTTTCCCTATCGATCAATTTTTTTTTTATTTGTTACAATAATATCAAAGTCACTTAATAAAAAGCCATATTATTTAAAATCGAAATAAAAAATATTTCCTCGAAAATGTCGATTATCAAATGTCGCTTCCTTTTGTCTTTTAACGATTAGAATCTATTCTCTTAGTTTTAAGGGGAAGTAATTCAGTTTATACCACGGCTTCAGTCAAGTATTATTTCCTTCCCTTGGTAAGGGGACTAATTCAGCTAATACCATCACTTTAGTCTAGAACTATTTCTTTCCAAGTTTCAGATACCAAACAAAATAATTAATTACTAATAGTTGATAAACTAATTGGTTGATTTTTAAAACTAAACTGATTCTTGTGTTGTCAGGTAAAAGAAATAATTGTGCGAAATTTCGGCTTGATCAGTTATTGGGTGTCGGAGATATAACGTGTTCAAACTTTTGGCCAGACAGACAGGCAGAGTAAGTTGATATCGAGCTTTGTAAAAATACATGAGAGTTAATAATTGTATGAAAAAAACGCTATTGAACAATTGTTTTATCGTAAAACAAATTCAGTATACCAAATGTTGAGGCAAAGGCTTCGATTCCTTAGATTAGGTATTAGTTCAGTATTATACATAACCGCAGCATAGTAACTAAATTAGGTATTTTGGGTCTTTGCATATTACTTACTGTATCCTTGATCGTAGCTGTTGTAGCTGTTACTTCCTGCCTGGTAGCCATTATAGCTGCTTGCTCCCTTGCCATTGTAGTTGCTTCCTGCCTGGTAGCCATTGTAGTTGCTTCCTGCCTGGTAGCCATTGTAGTTGCTTCCTGCCTGGTTGCCATTGTAGTTGCTTCCTGCCTGGTTGCCACTGTAGTCTTTAGCCGATGAGGCGGCGTAGGCTTTGGTGTCTACCTTGTTGTAAGCAGCACAGAAGGCTACGGCCACTACGGCGAAGAAGACGGCTGCACGAAACATTTTCTTGACTGGCTCTTGACTGGTTCAAAAGACAAGAAAATACATTTCTAGATATCAGCATAAGATTATATGACAAAATATACGAAAACATAATAAAACATAAAACATGGAAATTATTTCATATCAAATCTGAAAGATATAACTGTGTATGTTAAATTGTAAAACCAACTGTGACACAATGGTTTAAGGTTAATGAAAGTATAGATCAAAGGGAGATAATTTGTAATAAATGAAGAAATTTTTTATTAAAAAAAAATAGTATTTATTTTTATATACAAATAATATAATTTATAAAAAGTTATATTTATTTATTTGTGCTGTTTTTGTTATTGTTTTAGTATACTTTCTTTTTATCAATTACAAAATGTATAAATAAAACTGGAGAAACATTAACGCTAATAATAGTTATCATCTCATTATTTTGAACATTTCATGTCACATATAGCACTACAATGATTTTGTTATACCGCCACCTAATAGTATCACACTTGATACTTTAATTACGTATATAAACGCAAATCTATGCATCATCGATCACCCTCTCATGGATCACCAATTTATATAGTTGATTGCAGTAACAAAATTATTAGAATTAATCAGAAAGGACCAGTGGTATTCGCTTAAGCTTTGCCAAGCTTAATATTGTAGATTCAAATAATACATTGTTACATTTTATAACAAGATTGTATGCTTCAAACGTCACATATATGTTAAAGAACTTAATTTATATTAATATTTTATTGAAATTTAACTTTACAAAATGTACAATTTTATTGCAAATAATGTTAGAGCTCACTCTTCCTCTATTCTCGACCGTAATAATTATAAAGATAATTTTTAAAAAAAAACTAGTCACCTGACAGCAACGAAACAAACAAGGTCTGATTCTGTCACAGAACGGGAGAAGTGATGAATCTACGAATTGCGAGCTCTTTTATAACCATTTAAACTTGTGATCTTCGAAAAGAGAAATCCCTTTTTTTCAAGGGTGTATCACTTAGTTGAGATAACATCTACGCCTCAGGGGCTCAAATCTTCATATTGAAAAGCTGGGTCTATGTTACTCAGGCACCCAGGGCGATGCATGAGCAGGAAGAAGATTAAGCGCATTGAAGGCTGCGACGTAAATATAGTTTTGTCTTAACAATCTCGTTCAGATCTGACAGCTGCCTTCATTGATATTCAGCTGTAACTGTGTGTAGAGAAAAGAGACCCAGGTTCTTACTCTAGGTTGGGATAGTCCTGGGGTTAATTGAGTAAAATTCAATAAATTAATAGGAAATAAACAAAAGAAAAATCATTTTTGTTTCTGTATCTAAAAAAACGTTATCGCTGTTTTGTTTTTTCATTAAATTAAATTAAATAGGATTTGTTCTTTATCCCGAGAACATATAAGAAAATCATTAAATATATTTAAATCGACCACCGGCGGAAAATGGTTATGTGGCAAAATATGTAGGTCACAGCTGGGGCTGCGTAGCCACGGGAAATATTGAATTCCTCATTAATCTTCGGACTCGAAGACAAGCCTTATTAGTATAAATAATATTTGATGATTTTAGCTTTCTCAATATGCTATCATCCTATCACAACTCTGGAACATTTGGGAACATTGTAATTGGGGGGGGGGGGATATATGGGTATATTTTCCGTAGCTGGATTTAAAAGCATTTACAAAAAAAAAAAGAACGACCTAAATTAAACTTCTTGACTCACACCTCCTCGGGCGGACGTGCTAAGTACTAATTCAGTTTATACTTTACACTTTAGTCTAGCACAATTTTTTCCCATGTTCGAGATACCAATCAAAATAATTAATTACAAATAGTTAATTAACTTATTGGTTAATTATTTTTTTTATTGATTCTTGTGTTCTCAGGTAAAAGAAAAAAAATGTGCAAAAATTTCAGCTTGATCTGAGAATGGATGTCGAAGAAATAAAGTGTACAAACTTTTGACCAGACAGACAGAGTGAGTTGTAACAAAAATCTGATCCCAAGCGATGAGGATTCGTATCACGATTTAGCATTCGGTATATGAAAAGCAGGAACGTTATTTAAATAATACCAGTTAAATAATACCAGTCTATCTTTGCAAACAAATAATATAGACGGGATATCTGGATGACCTCTTTTTAAATGTATTTGTATAAAAAAAAAAGGTGAATGACCTGAGCTCTAACTCGTGTGCTAAAGCTTTCTGCTAGGTAAGGGCTTATAAACATTAACTTATCTATAGTTTTTCTATTGTTTGTTTCAAACTTGCTTTAAAGTGGAGACCTATAAAGGGGACTAATTAAGCTTTTACCACCACTTCCGTCAAGTACAATTTCTTTTCTTTGTTTGAGATACAAAACAAAATTATTAATTACCAACAGTTAATGAACCAATTTATTTTTTTTATTGATTCTTGTGTTGCTAGGTAAAAGAAATAATTGTGCAAAATTTCAGCTTGATCCGAGATTTTATCAGACAGACAGACAGACAGACAAATATAATAATGATATAAGCTTTGTAAAAATGGGAGAGGAATGGAAAGAAAAAGTTGACAGTACAAACATTGGTCCAACAGCTTTAGGAACATATGAAGATTGTGCTGAATCCTATCCGCCATACTACATATTCATGCACATTTTACTTTCGTCTATGTAACAATAATGGGCGTGGTTGCTTGTGGAGTAGCGAAGCTCTGGCTTCCGAACTGAAAGGTCTTGGGTCTGAATCTCGTTGAAGACTGGGATTTTTTAATTTCGGACTTTTAGGAAGCCTTTTCAGCGTACACAACTCTAATAGGTACCTAACACTAGATGGGAAAAGGCGAAAGGCCGCTGTGCTGGCTGTTCGTTATTCGTTGGCCAAATAATCAGATGGCTTTTACATCATCTGCCCCATAGATAGCAATGTCTGATTACTATATAATTATCATATACCTTTTTTTATTTGTTGAATTAAAAAGGTAAATTTCCATAACATATATACTTGTGTTACTAGGGCTGTCCAATAGGCACATTGTTTAGGGGTAAAATCGCTGGTGGGTGATTCCAAGTCCTATTCCAGGTTTTTGCAAGTAGAGAAATCTTATTTACGCTGAGGTACCTAGGTCTCACAGTTATCTCTCGTAAAGAATCGATAACAAGACTATCATAAGACAAGACGCTTTTACTTTCCTCAATTAATGTCAGGTAATAAGTGAACTGGGGGGGGGGGGTAAAATAGTAATCCCGAAGTGTATAATCACAGCCTTCACAGGTCATCAAGCTTGAGCCACGCGCTCTACAACTAATCTTAGTATACATTTTAAGTAGGATTAAATGTGCGTGAGATAGGAGTCCGAGTGGCATTAACCATTAATCTACCTATTGAAGGACGAGAGCGTGACCTTAAATTGGAGCTCAGTCTTTCTTTTACCTTATTGGAAATGTCTTTCGTGACTAGGCGATGTGGTGAGACTCATCCTTTACCACGCGTGGAAGTATTCAGGCAGGCTTCGTGCTGAGACTTATTTTCTTAGTGTGGTTTAGAACAAGGGAAAGAAATTGGGTAGTGTATTTTAGGGTCTGTCTGTCCCCGTACAAGGAATAACCGATGTTAGGCGCTTCAACGGTGTCTAATGCAGATAAACCAAACGGAGGTAACACTCAACGAAATCCAATAACAGCGGCGAAAGGCCGAACAATCAATAGAAGTTAGTGGACGCTGATACAGAACAAGAAGTTTAAAAGCAATGAAGGGAACCGTCGAATGTCAGCAAACTCTCTACGTTCATAACATGCTTCCTACTTCTAGGGCGTCCTAACGTAGTCTGTTTACATCGGCTGATATTTCGTTCTGATAAAAAACCTAGTCTTGTTTTTGCTAGTCACGTCATTGTCTCTAAGTCAAAACTTCCCGTATTTACGAAACAAATAACTAATTCCTAATCGTGCTTAAACGCCCGTAGTTGAACATGAACCAGTTCATCCTCTCTCAACTCCTTGTTCTGTAGTGTTCAAGACGTGACTTCACGACAAAATGTGATCTGTTGTTTCTTTTGCGTGCAATGGCAGCATAGATTGTTGTACTGCACCCCAGAATCGCCTGAAGTACATGCCGATTGGGAAATGACCGACTCTGAACTGGAGTAGGATGGCCTGTCCTTCAGGCTTCAATTGACAGTATGTACACTTACGGTTTTATCTTGCTTCCAAAACAACTGGCGGACTGACTATATAGGCATTCGGGCAAAATGCAAGGTGGGCCGTTACCCAAATATGCTGGTAGGGCCACGAAAGGGCCGCATGGTTGCCACTATAGCACGCATTAAATTGTTCAAGGTTTTATAAAACCTTTTTAAAAAGCCCTCTGAGCGTTGTGCTTAAAAAAAAAATCTTTCACAGACTCTACAGTTTAATACTATTTAAATCCAGCGCACTTTCTGAAATACTGTGATAGCCTACATCTGTATATAGTGCTAGTAGTAGGCTTCATCCATTTAGGGCCTACACATTTAGTGATTAAAGAGCAACATAAGACCAATATTTCTATAAAGATTTATAGTGCACACATTTTTTTTCCAGACAGACAGAGTAGATATAAGCTTTGTGAAAAAAAAACTTTTTTGAAAAGACAATATCTTCATCATATAATTGAAATAAAATAAAATTTAAAAAGAAATTAATTTGAAAAAAAAATGTTTGGTTCAAACCAGGTAGCAAAATCGTGATTTTGACATTCAGCGGCTTGAACGAACGAAACTACTCATTAGGCCATCGGGCAATGCGTAATTGTGATATTATTTTTTCGTACTTATATGGACATCTAGATCTAGAACTAGATCTAGACTTCTAATTTAGAACTCCTAAGATCTACTTCTAGATCTAGACTCTAGACTCTAGATGCAATTTATATTAGATTTACACAATATTTTTTTTTAAATTAATAAACAACTATGTTATTTGTTCACGATGTTTATTATTTTTATTGAATAATTCCAAATGATAGGGCTTTAACTCTTGTGATGATATGATTAGGAAGTTAGCGCGAAAAGTTATTTATTTCATAAAAAGATAAAAGTGTTGCTTAGAGACAGTGACTTTATTATTAATATAAATCAAGGATTTGAAATGTAACGAAAGTAAACACAGAAGAGCTTTTAGCAGCTTTTGAGAGAGGCCGACTTTAGTGTCTGAAGTAGATATTTAGATACTAATTATGTATTAAACTTTTTGTTCGACATTGTTCATAAGCGTCGACTATCTTTGTATTGTTGGTCTTTTTGTTAGTTGAGTGTCACATCCTACGAGTTCAAAGCCCGCTGGCTGTACTTCTCTGAAGTTATTACAAAAACGTGTGTAGCAGCAGTCTAGGCCAATTCTGACTTCTATATAACTTCTGTACGATGGCCCTGCTCGAAACTGGACATTGACTTGAGAGGTAGAGAAAATTGGTTTATGGGAGCCCGTACGTCCTTCGCTGTCTAGTTGGTAACTAGCGAGCCGACATTTTACCCGAAGCGGCTTTACTTCTGGCACCTGCACCTGATGCGCCCTGTCAAAGTGTAAGAGTCTCTTTGGTTAAATAGCTGGGACACTTCAGACAGGGGCAGAGTGTTTTGGACAGTGGCAGACTGGGGGTCATAATCGACCCAAGCATTTCTATACAATCCGGCCCATGACTTTTATATCATATGATATGCATCCAATTGTAGGCCTACCTGTCCACAAAGTCTGATAAATTTATGTGAGCCCTTACGTCCATCGCTGTCTAGTTGGTAACTAGCGAGCCGACATTTTACCTGAAGCGGCTTTACTTCTGGCACCTGCACCTGATGCGCCCTGTCAAAGACAAGACATGGGCGTCACTAGAGGGGGGGGGGTGCGGGCCGCACCGGGTGACATCCCAAGTTGAAAAAAATGCACTTTTCCAAAATAAAACTTTTAAAAATAAAAATTGCTACCTCAATTTCTCCGACAGTTAAGTATGAACATGTCCCAAACCTTTTTAATTTAAATCTATTAGACTTGTAATGTTCCTATTACGAGAAAAATAATGCCTAGTAGACGCAAGGAGAAGGAGTTTTTGAAGCTCAGAAATGTAGAAAAATGCTTGGCGCCCTGGGCTTAGCCCCGAACTACTCTGAGTGAGCTTAAGGGGCTTATCTGATCAGTTGAATGTCGAACGTAACATTTTTGTATTGCAATATGTTGAGAAACACGTAGACTTAAGCCCTCGTGAGCGATTCGACTCATAGGGTTGCAAGCTCTTACTACAGAAATCGGTCTAAGGCGACTTACACAGCCACTTCCCATCTGGTGCCCACTTCTAAAAAGGTGTGACGCCAACTTAAACGTGGACGGCCATGTTTTTGCGTTCCTTTTTTTTTTCAACTTTCAAGTTAAGGCTGACTTTGGTAAACGTGTTTCGTCTTGTCTTACAAATGTCAAGCGACATTCAGTCGTCACTTCCCTTAGACGGAGAATGCCTTTTTTGAAAATGATTTCTCTATTGGTAATATTATCTCGGTATGTTATTCATAGGATGCTTCTCAGCCATTACTGCTCAGCCTCTTTTCAGCCTTCCACGTCTCGAAGCGTAGGTGGCCGTTAGGATAATGATTGTACTGATTAAGTGGATTTTAATCTCCAGGCTTTTGTTTTCGGATAGGCCGTACTTTTGAAAGACGGCTCCTGCTTTACAATCTGACATACAACACCAAGATATACATCTCCATCACTTGAGATAACACTGCCTAAATAGGTTTACTTTTCTATTTGTTCAAGATCTGTATGACCAATATTGATGGGGTACTAGGTAACCTGCACCCAATATGCATAAATTTGAGGGCTCTTTATCTGTCATATCGTGTATACATTTAATTGTATTTCAAAGTAATGTTATGTCGTTTGCAAAATATAACTCGGTTTGGTTTACACCATGAGAGCCCGAATTCGATGGCTACAGGAAAGAGAAATGTTGACTATTGTCCACGCTTATTACGCTGAACCCCGGAACACATCAAACTCTAAAGATCGTTTTATGTATGATTCAATACCCTAGCTAAAACCAGAATATTGCTTAAGAACATTAGGACGTAGAGGCGTAGTAGGGGGGGGGGGGGCAAGGGGAGGGCGTACGTTTTGCTCACTACGCCTCTGCAAGGAGGTGAGATTTCATTGTAAAATTAAACTCCAGACTTCCACTCTTTTTCAACAACTGAGCTCACATACACATAATTTTGGAATCTGTTTTCACTTAAAGATCATAAAGCATATTTCATTTACAGAGAAATCGAAAAAATGTTAAACAGTTTATCCATGTGAATTAAATGTAAGACTATTAAGACTATGACATTATAGTTATTCAAAACTATTGAGACTATAACATTATAGTTATTCAAAACTATTGAGACTATAACATTATAGTTATTCAAAACTATTGAGACTATAACATTATAGTTATTCAAAACTATTGAGACTATAACATTATAGTTCTTTAAAACAATAGGGACTATATCATTTTAGTTATGTAAAACAACTGAGACATCTTTCCTTTCAGACTGCAAAAATATGTGTTTGTATAATTACATCAAGTCATTTGTTATTCCAATCTTCACAATTTACATTTGAATATTAATCAATTTTATTTTGTCCATCATGTCCAAATTCCATTGAACTGGTTGAACGAAACATTGCATGCATTTCATGCAGTCAATACAAAATGTAAAATAGAAGCCAATCCTGTAATATCATTTTTAACGATCAATCTTAATGGAAATTTTAAAAGTGCTAAACTTGTGCTTTGACTTAGAGATGTTGAATGTAGGGCATACACACATTTTTAACATGGGAGGAAATATGTTAAATCCGTAAATCCTCTCTAAGTTTTACAGCAACCTCTTATTCAATGATTTATCTGTTTTAAATTAGAGCGATATTTATCATGTATTTGATTTTTTTCTCACTTGAGCTCATCCAATGATTCTAAAAATGTTTTGACCCACGTACCTTTTAATGGAATTTATTATTTGTAACAATGTACTAACATGTAATATTCTCTACGTTGGTGTTTTTCGAGCATTTTCAACGTCACTTATCCTTTAGTCAGTTTAACGTTGAGGGTACAACACAAGATCCGTTGACCGTCTTTCGCAAGTTCTCTCTGTCTTTTGCCTTTTTTTCAATGATAGTCCTGTCCATTCTTTTATGTTGTCTTCCTATCGCTATCTCTGTCAGCCTGTTCTTCTTTTTCCTGGTACTGTTCCCTGATTGAAAGCCTTCGCGATCCCTCAAGACCTTGTAATATGGCTAAATAGTTTAAGTTTGCGTTTTTTTTCTTTCCAGTTTTTTTTTACAGTAGTTATCAGGTCATTGTAGGGTCCAATTGCTGTATTAATTATCATCATTTTTGCCTTCTGCAAGGGGTCTTTTAGCGGTGCTGTTTTATTCTCACAAATATATCAAAAACGACTGTACGCTTTCTATAGAGCATTTTGAGTATAAGACGTCATAAAAACAGTTAGACTCTAAACTTGCGTTGACAAAGATGTATTGAGGTGTTACCTTTAAAGTAACTCTATAAACTAATCTTGCCTCAAGCATATCTCCAAAAAAAAACAAAGCCATAGATGTCAGCATAGCAAAAAATGTTCACTAAATTAATAAATTCGTTCTTTAATTAAACAATGGTACTAATGTGTTTTTACTAAAAAAAATCTTACTCTTAACAGATTACGTCTTTGATTATTTCCGATTGTATTCCTTACTCATTAAAGAGTTTAATGGATTATAAGACATACAAGAACAATTTGTGCACCTTGTGCAAAGTCTGTATTTATAGACGTATAATTAGAATATTGTCAAGTCTAGTTGATTTAACCAGCATTTTATTTTCGCTCTATAAAAAGTATAAAAGAGGAATCGTCTTCAAAAAAAAAAATTATTTATCATGTGTTTTTGTTTTATTATTACACTAATAAGGATTTATTACTACAATGCAGATACAACAGATTATTTGTCCTTGACACTTAGAAGCCTTCACATGTACACAGAGCCATCCACCATTACAATAAACCTAATGAAAGCAGTTCCATACACTAAGGCACCTAGATCACTTGTACACAGGGTCTAGCTGAAAGCAAGCGGTTAATGTTTTGAAGTGAATATAAAGTTAGACATGACGTTTAGGACATTTTTAGGAAACCTTTTTTTAAAATCGTTTTAGTTATTTTGTTTTACACTTTAATGTCATCTCCAAGTGCTTACGTAGGCCACACTTTGTCCTTAGTCATGGGACCAAACGCAAATAAAGCAGTGGTGTAGCTACGGTGGGGGTAGGGGGGAGAATTTGAAAATTTCCCCGGGCTACCAAAAGAGTATTTTTTACATTTAATATTAAATATTAAGCAAATTGCCGGGGCCCCCATAGAGGTTAAGCCTTCACGGGCACCCAAATTCCTAGATACGCCTCTGAATGAAGCACCTATGTGCCATGCAGTGCAGAATTTCGACTTCAAAAGATATTAAGCAATTTGTGATATATGTCGTAGAGGGTAATATTAGTATTACTACATTGCCAATACAACAGATAATTTGTTCTTAATAGGTAGAAGCATTCACATTTACACACAGCCATCACCTAGATACGAATCATGGAACAATATAGAAGCAGTACTATATGTAATTGTAACCCATGACTAGATATGCTCCTGGAAAATAGTGCTCATTTTTTTAATGGATTATGTTACTTTTTTAGAATTGAATTTTCAAGTACTAAACTTGTGTTACCCAATCTTGGTATCTATGTTGAAGGGCCATGAAGTGCCCCAATGAGAAAGCAAAAATACGTCGAGTAAGGCAACAAGTTCATTGCTCTTGGCGGGGATAGAAAAAAAAATACTTTAGCCCAAGCTAATAAAATGCTTTTTAATGATTATAAAGAAATAATTCTTCATAATTTTTGTTTTTATAAATGCGTCCTTTAGTTTAAAACTCTATAAATTGTAATCAACTGTCTTGTAGAAATACATAATTTTACCACAAAATTGATGTATAAATGTCAAGACATGGTTCACTTACTACCCGGATGTGGACCCAGTTTAGGGAATGTCTAATGATTAATTCATTGCTGAAGGTTACACTGATGCTGTAGGTGAAGTGCACATTTCAATCAGATATTGCAGCTTGACAGATTCATCCATTGTTCTGGACGTGTTCTATGAGAATGTCAAATGTTTCTATTAGTTAAAGCTGCGCTAGTCTCTGTATCTAACGAACACATTTCAACACGGTGTTAAATTGACATTTTATGCGTTCTCAGTCAAGCAATGAAAAAATGAATGTAAATCAAAAGGAGGGAACAAATTACAGAAACAACAATTGTGTACAGTGATCCCTAGTTTTTTTTATGGGGAAGAGTTTTTTAAGATCAACCGCGAAATAAAGAAATTTTCGTGACAAAAAAAAGCAAATATCAACTTTTTCTGCTAAATTTTTTGTACACGTTTTTTTTTTTCTCCCACTTCCCATTCAAGGATCAGCTTGAAACTTCACATAGTTTATCTTCGTTTCTAATAACGTTTGAATCGACCAAAAAATGAAACAAGACTTCAAAGAGAGTTTGTGTTATCACAGAAACTCAGAGGCGTCCCCTGTCGGATGCCTGTCGTATCCGCCTATTCGCAAGGAATATTCAAGACGTGATTTTGTTTTGATTGTCAAAAAAAAAAATAATGTTTCAAAGATTCATTTGGCTTTGTAATTTTTTTGTCTGTAAAATGTTGGACAACGGTGGTGAAAGAGAGCAGGGTATGAACCCGGGACCGTGAAAGAGAGCAGGGTATGAACCCGGGACCGTCAAGATAATCAGTCCAGTGCCCTAACCGCACGACCAGATATTGCTGTTAACTTAATTACAAACTTATAGCCTATTATTGATAAAGAGATATATTACACACTACGGCATGACAACTACAGGATATGTACAATATGTCAGACGAGAGATTTTAGATAATCTTTTGGCAGTGATGTGTAATTGAAAAAAAAAGAAAACAAGAGGTATCGAGCTTGTAATTCGGCAACGTCTGCTCGATGTCCCAGCAGTGTTACCAACAGATCTGTTGGCATTTTATTTATGGAACTAGATTTAACTAGAATGATGATATAGATCTACCTAAACTAAACTTCTGATTTAGCACTCATAAGATCTATATCTACTAGATCTATTTCTAAAATATAAAATTTGAATAATTTAGATGTAATTTATATAAGATTTATGTTAAAAAAAAACAACAACTAGATAATCTGAATGCAACATTAAATTTAAAAATAGTAGATATTTTAATAGGCCTATTTTATAACATTGCAATATTGATCTAGACATTTGGAAATCAAAATCTACACTTTAAATCTAGAAATTTAAATTCTCGGTCTTGATCTAGTCTATATCATTTTAAACAATGATTTAAATTACAATATAAATTTAGATATAGAGTTTAAAAAATCTAGATCTAATGTAAAAAAAAAACTAGATCTAGTGTAAAAAATCAGGTATAAAATATCTAGATTAGATCTAAATCTAGCTAGTAAGTCTTTTTTTAATACGAGAAACATGACCAGGTTTTATAAACATTAATGCTCCGAGTTCATTTAACATTTCTTTTAAAGAATTAACTTCATATGACGTCAAAGGAAACAAATCCACTACGTCACACGTCACACGGCCTAATTAGACTAAAACATGTATTTATCAATAGGAGCTAGCTTAAAGACTTAAAGACTTAATTCTATATGACGTCAAAGAAAAAAAAATCCAGTGCGTCACAATGGGCTAGTTAGATTAAAAATGTCTTTATTAACTTGATATGTAGGCTACAGTGCTTATGTAGTGACAGTAATAGGTTTCTTCTATTTTAACATTTATTATTAATTTATTTATAGGTGAGAGTTAGGCTATACATCACTGTGTAGCGGCACCTATTTTTTTGTTTACAAAAAAGCACTGTATACACACACACACACACACACAAAAACACAGAGAGAGAGAGAGGGAGGGGGAAAGAGAGAGAGAGAGAGAGAGAGGGAGAGAGAGGGAGAGAGGGAGAGAGAGAGAGAGAGAGAGAATGTGTGTGAGAGAGAGGGAGAGAGAGAGATGGAGAGAGAGAGAGAGAGAGAGAGAGAGAGAGAGAGAGAGTCGATAAGAATACACAAACTTTTGCAAAGATTAACCAATTAGTTAATTATTTATAATTAATGAATTATTATTGTTTTATATAGCAGAAAGGTAGATAAACCTCGCAATTTTCAGATAAATGGCAATAATTAGTGGTTCCTTATCATAGATAAGCTTTGTTTTTTAAAGAGATTTTTTTTTCTATTGTTTGTTTATAATTTGCTTGTTGTATGCATTTAACGAGTGCTCGGACTTTTAAAACCCTCCTTGTAGTTGATGACCTTCCTCCCCCTGCTCCTTGCATTAAAAATCTGTGTGTTTCAGCTGAAACAAGTTCCCCTTTCAAACCTTGTTTCTGTTTCTGTGACCTACTGTCAACCAAGGTGTCATGTGGCCAGCACAACGACCAACCGCCTGTACTTTTCCCCAACTAATGTCAGGTACCCATTAGAGCTGAGTGGACTGAGAGGCGCCCAAACAGTCCGTAATAAAAAATCCAAGTTTTTACCAGGCTTCCACCTCCGTTTTGAAAGCCAAGCGCTTCACCGCTTAGCCACCATTCCTCCCCCTTGCGATCATGTTAATGTTATCTTTGGCCAACTGTTAACGACCAGGGTGTCATGTGGCAAGCACAACTTCCTTTATTTATCCCAGCTCAAGTCAGGTACCCATTAGAGTTGGTAGGACTCAGTGGCACCCTAAAAATCCCGAATATCAAAATCCCAGTCTTCACTGAGATTCGAACTTAGGACTCCTGGTTCGGAAGCCAAGCGCTTAACCATCGCTCAGCTGAAACTACTTGTTATATTCTACAAGTTTCGTTTACAGAGTTCTACATAAGTTATGATTTAGTGTAAGTACATTTCTCTCTTGATGTGGACACAAATAACACACGTACTCTAAGTAATAAATACTAGAACATGATACATTTTATCACTTACAGTCCTAGGCTTTTACATATAAATTATTTACATGGGGTTGGAGTGTCTGAAAGTAGATAGGCAGAATGGACAGGTGAGACTAACAACTAGAAATAAAAAAAAATGACAGCCGCTGTTCGGTGTTTGATGTGATCTGCACGTCATTCTTCCTTATAAATAGACATTTGTCATCCGCCCTTTACTTTTTCGTTTTCAATGTGTCCTTCAAATTGAAAAAGCACTACAAAAAAGTAGCTTGACTGACTGTATTGGATGAGTCACAGACTTACAGTAACCAATAATGAACTACAATGAACATGTGTGGGATGGTTGGCCGAGAGGCTAAGTACGCTTGAACTTGGCTTGGCTACCTATCAAGGAGGCTCAAGATTCGACACCCGACTCTGGCAGAGTTGTGTTTACTGAGCGCATAATGGCAGCATGGAAAACCTTCTCCCAGATATCCCATCTCCCCTCCAGTGATAAACGAATGAGATTAGACAAAAGCGCTTCCTGCATGTTATAAGCGTAAACAAAAATGCGCTATTTAAAAGCTAATTAAAAGAAAAGAGCATTCAGTAAACTGGTAAATGATAATAAACAATGAACCTCAGTAGTTTTCTTCTTTATTCTATAGTATTTATTAAAATTTAAAGACATCCTATAGGCTGAGCTTACAGAGGGAGTCAGACTCAATGGCCGCCAAAGACTAGCCTACAGTGATATATGTAAGCGATACATGAGAGCCACGAGCATCGATCAAAGAAAATGTTTGTTTGTAAAATGTTTTACATGTTTCGGATGTTCATTCAGAGTTGAAGATAATTACTTCCTAGTTCAAACCTTTCGCAGGACGACGGGGGATGGGAGCGGGCAGGGTTTGAACCCGGGACCATCGATAAATCTGAACGATAGTCCAGCGTGCAAACCGCACGACCAGGCAGCCATGGGAGGAGATAGCCCAAGATCGGACAGCATGGAGACTGAATGTACGTGCTGGTACGAACTTCGCCGAGTGCAAAAAAGAAACAAAGCTGCATCAGTCAAGAGAATGAAGAAGAAAGCTGCCCTATAAGCCAGCCCTAGGACAGATGTATATACAAGCATGAACTGTGGCAAACTCTGTCGCTCCAGAATTGGTTTGAGAAGTCATATCTGATTTTGCCCGTCTCAAGACAAAACCAAAGCCAGTGACCCTGGGCACATTCATTGTCCCTCCGAGATATGTGGAGCCATATTAATTATTAAGAAAACTTTATAACAAGCAATAGAATATTTTTTTTTAAACAGAGTTTATCTAAGGGAAAGAATCGCTAATCATTCCCATTTATCTGAAAATTACAGGGTTTAGATACTTTCTGCTATATAAAATAAAATAAATTAATTAATCTTCAATGATTTACCAATTGGTTAATTTTTGGATTGATTAATGTTTTGTCATCAACTTAGAATAATTGTGCAAAATTTCAACTTGATCCAAGAATAGGAAGTGGGAGAAAAAGTGTCTAAACCTAGTAGGGGGATTAAATCCATATATACATCCACATCTCTCATTAAGTAGCATTTATTTACCTTTATTCAATATCAAACAAAATAATTATCTACCAACAATTAATTAAATAACTGGTTAATTTTTTTATTGGCTCATGTCAGGTTCGATAAATAATTGTGCAAAGTTTCAACCTGATCCAACGTTGAGAATTGGGAGAAAAAATATGTTCTAACATTTATCAAACAGACAGGCAGATAGACAGACAGAGATTGCGTTGACATAAGCTTTGTAAAAGGTACAATGTTTCTTAAGCATTCCTTCAAATAGCCTTAAGCACATTTTTTTTTTTGCTGACCAGCGTATTTCTGAACAATGTGCAGTTAAGCGTGACAACAATGTTTTAGAAAAATTGTTACGTTATAAGACATGTCTCACAAGCACGTAGAGGTAATCATTAGTCTTTGTTTGACTAATTTGAATCGCTTCTCATCAATATAACTCTAAGTAGACCAAAAGATTAAAAGGCGGCGTCATTCTTTCAAGGTCACAGTACAAAAATAAATTCTAAACTATTTTAATCATTTTTCTGTTTACTCTAAGCTGTCTCGCTACATATCAGACAGGATTTAAAAACAATAATTACATCCATTACCTTGACAGAGTTTACATATAGATGTAGATCAGAATCATATTTATTTGCCTTTATTGACTATAAAATCCTGTATTTTTTTAGTTTTTTTTTTATGATATGTAAGTCCAAGCAGTTGAAGAGGATATTGTAATCTATTTACGACTTAGGCAAAATTGATCACAAAATAATTTTGCTATTAATTAATTAACAATTTTATTTTATTTAGAAAATGTACTAAGTTAAGGGGAGGCGCGGTGGCCGGGCGGTAAAGCGCTTGGCTTCTAAACCGGGGGTCCCGGGTTCGCATCCCGATGAAGACTGAGATTTTTAACTTAGTGATCTTTGGGTGACCACACACCAATGTCGTTGTGCTGGCCACATGACACCCTCATAAACCCGTAGGCCACAGAATCAGATGACCTTTACATCATCTGCCCTATAGACCACAAGGTCTGAAAGGAAAAGGAACTTACTAAGTTAAGGGGAGATATGCCTTGTGTAATGAATTTGGTCGTTCGCTAACAAAAGACTAAAAAAATCCTACTATTTTGACAAAGCTCATTCAATGTCTGGCTAAGACTTTGTACACGTTATTTCTCCCACACACTATCTCGGATCATCCTGAAATTTTGCACAATTATTTCTTTTCCCTAACAAAATAACATTTAAAAAAATTAACAAATTAACACTAGCAATGTAACAATGAAATCCCAGTGCTATCTACAGGCTAGTTCCTTTTCAGACCTTGCAACCAGTGGGGACAGATGATGTAAAGATCATCTGTTTCTGTGGCCCACGTTTCATGAGGGTGTCATGGGGCCGGCACAACGACCAACCGCCTTTACTTTTTCCCAAACTAATGTCAGGTACCCATTAGATCTGGGTGGATTCAGAGGCGCTCATAGATCCCGAAATTACAAATCCCAGGATTCGGACCAGGGACCTTCGGTTCGTAAGCCAAGCTTTACCGCTCAGCCACAGTGCAGACTAGCTTTAACCAAATCTCGTTAGTTTTGACCCAACCCACTCTCATACAAACATTACCGCAGAAATTTGTAATCTAAACGTCTCATTCAAACTTCCTGTTTTATTTGAGGAAAAAAAAACAAGCAGAATATTTTTTAAAAAATACTCTTATTAAAAAAATCTTATTTCAGTGGAAGAGCTCCATAATTACATCAATATCTATCTATAAGCTAAGATTTTAAAAGTTTCGACATTACAAAAGGACAAAGATTTCTTTGGATTAATCTCTACAAACGGATGCTTGTATTTGAGTGCATATTTAGATAAGTAGATTAAACCAAGGAACAAATTAACGCCTTTAGATTTTAATACTATTTCTCCCGAGATAACAGCCAAATGCTTTATTTCCTTAGGGCGGAATTTTGTTTCTGTTCTCTCAGGCCATAATTTCTCTTAGTGCCTTGCACTTAAGAAATAAATGAAAGTTACACTCTTACAGCGTATTAAATCCTGTGTTTAAATACATTTGGAGGCGAGATGGTTGAGTGATAAAGCATTTGGCTTCCGAGGGGAAAGCCCCGGGTACGAATCCTGATGACGACTGGGATTTTTAATTTCGGGGTCTTTCAAACTCTAAAACTTTAAAACTCCATCAAGTCCATCGAGCTGACAATATTTTGGGAAAAGTAAATGCGGTTGGCCAGTGGCGTAACAAGGCTCTCGTAGGCCCCTCCCTACATTGAATACGACAAAAACAATTTCAGCCATCATGTATACATCAGAACGTTTGTAAAAAGGCATTCCGGTACTACCTTCTAGAAATAATGCAGTCATTTTACATTCAATTCAGTTACAACTTCTTAGACTTAATTACTTAGACTAAGATCCTACCTCAATGTTTGTCTCATAAATAGGTCTGTAGCCTCTTCCCAGCTGATGTCCACAGCCCTGAAGCCCTCCACGAAGGTGCGACACCAAGTTATAACGGACGTCTTGCAGGCGTTTTTATTGTATCGGTCTCCATGTTATTGCTACCCTGGAACTCACAAGAATTGCTAAATCTATATTATAAAGTAGAATGTGAGGGGTATGTATGTATGTATGTATGTTACTTATAGACATCAAAACCGCTTGACCAATCTTGATAAAACTAGGCAGGAATGTTCCTTGGGTACCAACTTAGACCTTAGTGAATGTATTGTAGCCCTAAAACAAATGTAAGACCCTCAAAAAAAATAAAGTTGTCCGACTCTATTACAGCTATAGTATTTTATGGATCTAGGCCATGTCTACAATGTTGACATGAGAAAAGATAGAAAGGATTTAGACCTAGATCTAATTTTAAGAAATACACTTAGCGCAGATAGTTTTTTACTTTGACACATGAAAAGACAAAAGAAGATCTTTTGATTTCATTATATAATAAAATTAACCTTCAATTTTGTGTTTCAAAAGCATTTTTTACATTAATTAGTTCCTTATATCTGTGATTACAGATTTCCTGACGAACATTCTTTCATTAGACAATTCAGTAATGAATCGCGTACTAAATATTAATTCGTTTAATTGTTTACTTTATAATCCCATCCCTAGATCTAAAACTCTAATTCAACTCTAAGATGATAAAACTTCTCTTCGCACAGATAGTTTTATACTTTAACACATAAACATATTAATTAAAGTCCATTCATTTCATATTTTGATCAAATAAACATTCAAATTTGGTTTTCTAAAGCTACATTCATTTACGAAAGCTGCGAAGCCGAGTTAAAGGCCTAGATCTATATTCATTCATGAATCGCGTACTAAAAATTATTTCGTTTTATTGTTACTTTATAATCCCATCCCTAGATCTAAAACTCTAATTCAACACTAAGATGATAAAACTTCTCTTCGCACAGATAGTTTTATACTTTAACTCATAAACATATTAATTAAAGTCCATTCACTTCATATTTTGATCAAATAAACATTCAAATTTGGTTTTCTAAAGCTACATTCATTAACGAAAGCTGCGAAGCCGAGTTGAGATAGGCCTAGATCTATATTCATTCATGAATCGCGTACTAAAAATTATGTCGTTTAATTGTTCACTTTATAATCCCATTCATTTAGCAAAGCTATCGCTCTTTTTGTTTTTTAATAGATATGAATGTATCGGCTTCGGGTAATCCCATTTTCGCAAACCTAATTTTATTTTCGTAGCGAAAGAGAAAAAACTTGAAAGGATCATTAGTTAAGTTTAACATACATCTAAATCCAATCCACTAGATTATTCAAAAGCATTTTTTACATAAATTAGTTCCTGATATCTGTGACTACAGATTTCCTGGCGAACATTATTTCATTAGACATTACCAATGGTTACACATTAACACATCTCTCTACTGAGTCTATTCCTAGGCCTAGGTCTAAAACTCTTATTGAACTCTAAGATGATAAAACTTCTTTTCGCAAAGATAGTTTTGTGCTTTAACACATAAATATACTAATTATTGTCCATTCATTTCATATTTTAATCAAATTAACATTCAAATTTGTTTTTCTAAAGCATTTTAATACATTCGTTCGCTGTTCGCTAAAGCTGCGTAGCCGTGTTGAGATAGGCCTATATTCATTCATGAAAAAAGGTCACGCATGCACAGCACAGAATGAACTCTATAAAAGCCAATGTTTAACTCTAGATTAGTGTAGATTTAGATCTATGTCTACCTCAATATATACTTTATACTTTATACACATGAACATACAAAATTTAGTCTATTCATCTCAAATTTTAATCAAATATATGTAGGCCTACAAGCAAATGTTTTAATTTGAAAAAAAAAATGGATTTAAGCCTATTAGCTATTTTGATTTGATAGCTTCATTCACACTATTTTTACATTGACACATTCGCTTTACTTATTACATTATTATTTCGTTTAATTGTTTACAAAACACTCTCAGTGACTATATCGACAGTAATGCGCAAATAAAGACCCGCGGGTCGCGGGTAACATATGTCTAGTAATTTATATAGGAATGTAATGCGATACATTTAAATTCTACAATGAACACACGTTGTTTCGATTTTTGAAAGCACCCCTGTGGGCTGCTTTTGTTCATGGGCCCATGGGCGTTGCGCCATTGTTGCTGGCCACATAGTCCCCTCGGCCTCGTTAACTGATGGTCACAGAAACAGATGACCTTTCCATCATCTGCATAGTCTGAAAAGGAGACTTTTATTACTCTAATTTAATTGAAATGACTTTTAAAATATAATACAATACGTATTGTAACTTATACCTGCATTACATGTTACGGCTGAGCGGTAAAGCGATTGGTTTCCGAACCGAGGTCCCGGGTTCGAACCCTGGTGAATAATGGGATTATTTATTTCTGCATCTTTGGATCTTTCGGGATCTTTCGGGATCTTTGGGCGCCTCTGAGTCAACCTGACATTAATTGGGGAAAAGTAAAGGTCGATGTTCTAGCCACGTGACACCCTCGATAACCGTCAGCCACAGACTCATATTACCTTTACTATTAAATTTTACGAATTTATTGAGCTTGGCTTCCATACCTGGGGTCCTGGATTCAAATCTAGGTGAAGACTGGAATTTTACATTTCGGGATTTTCCGGGCGCGCCGAATCCACCTGACTCTAATGGGCGCCTCACTTTAGTTGGGAAAAGTAAGGCCGGTTAGTCACGACACCCTGCACATTAACCGTTGTCCAAAGAAACAGATGACCTTAACATCAACTGTCCTATAGATCGCAAGGTCTGAAAAGGAACTTTATTTACATTGTTAGTTTACATTAGTCTACACTATTGAAACGCTGTTTAGCCTTTATGTCAAATCATTATTTAAAGATTAAATGATTAAAAAAATAACGATGCCATATTTATTTCTACTATATTTGGTTTCTTAATATACTTATTAATTGTCTAGTACCTGCGTCTCTTGGATTCGCCGTAACCTATTTGCCGATCGCCTTTGTCGATCTGCTAGCGACGCTTTTCACCAAGCTTATATCAACTCACTCTGTCTTTCATTCGGTCTGTCATTTGGTCTGTCTGGTACTATTGTTGTAAACGCTATTTCTCCCACGTTCTCGGATCAGGTCGAAAATATACGCTATTATTTGTACCTATAAAAACAGGAATCAATTTTTAAAAATTTAATTTTTAATTAATTAATTTGTGGTAATTAATTATTTTCTTTGATATCAAATTAGGGAAAAAAATTACTAAAAGATATTAAAGTTCTTACCCGTACATATGCTTTGTTTTTTAAGTATTTTTTTTTTATTTTCTACTTTTCTTATAAACGTAATGACATTTATTGTATCTGACCATAAAGAATGTTTCTTCAATGTTTTGATACAAAAGTTTAGATAGAGATAAAAAGCATAGCAGCTGGAGAATTTCAACTTGAAGAACAATAATTGGTATATCAAATATTAAATTTATTGAAATTAGTGATACTCATTTCAATTTCCCTTTCTAGCCAGATATAGCTACTTTAAAAAAAAAAGGTAACATAGATGCAAACCACAAAGAGAGTGAACCTATTATTTCTTCAATAACCAATCTCGGATTAAGCTGAAATTATGCACACTTATTTCTTTTACCTAAAAACAAATTAACCAATTAATTAACTGACTATTGGTAATTAATTATTTTGTTTGGTTTCTCTAACAAGGGAAAGAAATCGTACTTGATAGATGTGGTAGTATAAGCTGAATTAGTCCCCTTGAGGAATCTTTAGCCCCAGAGTGAACTTTTTTTTAAAGTATTTAAAAAACGGTCATGTAGTAAACATTCAACAAGATATCCCCCTTCTTCCCTCCCCCTTTCACAACTGATTCAGACCAGTGATTGGATCATAGCGCATTGAGAAAGCTAAATACAAAACAAAAACCAGTGGCAAAATATTTTTATCGCACAAATGTATTATGTCTAGGTTGACGGTATACGTAATTACATGACTGATCCAAACTATTTGATACAATTACACTTAATTAATATAAGCTTTTTTTTTTAAATATTTACTATGTATTTCTTGTTCATACTCTTTTTACAGAGCATACAGAGACTCACTCGGCTACACAATTGTACGTTTTCACATTCAATTAATTAGGACTTGTTATACAACACAATATTTTATATTGACATTCGGGTCTATTGAGGGTCTACATAACGCAAGTATTGAATAACGTCAAAATAGGCTTAATTTTGAAGATGGATTTATTGCAATGGGTGTGTCTCCTTAGTTAGTCAAATACATCACTCTTTTTTAATTGCCTGACTTAAATGAAAGCCTTCTTATTATTCTCAACCGCCCACACATATCAAACCATTCACTCTTTCTTTCCGTAATTAATTACCTCGTAACGATAGAATTATTCATTTTGCTCATTTGTATTTCACTCTCCTGTTAGGACTAAACTTTAATTTTTTTCTGTTTGTTATCAGTAAATTTTATAGTTGGCATTGAATTATAGGGGAATGCATGTTCTTTTACACAGCACAAATAAAAGTTTTAACATCCAAAAATAAATTTAGTTTAATGGGGTTAAATTAACGTTGGCATCGTCTATTAGGAGAGAAAGAGTTAAAACATGTACTAGGAAATCGTGACCTTATTGTAGGATTTAAAAAAAACATTTTACAAAAAAACTTTTCTATTTTTAAAAAGCTTAAGTATACTTAAAGAAAGAGGGCTTGAAATAAATTACCATTCAAAAGCAACAAAGCGAGAAGCAGCAAAGTACACATTACAAAATAGGATGATACAATCGCATGGGAGGCCAGTCCTTTAAATAGATTCATTATTAATCTGATTTAGTTGAAGAACAAATGAGACCACTACACGAGATCTTCGTGACATTTGTAGCTGTCGAATACAACACTGTCACAGTTGGCTGGCTCTCGAAGTGATTCTTAAGCTTGAATGATATCATCTTTGATTGGGTGTGCCTCTGATTACGTGACGCTTCAAAGCATGAGTCTTAATATATCTTGTAAGCCTGACACTAATATTAAAAAACAGGTCATATCGCCCATGCCGACGCGATGTACTATGCAATGTATGCATGTAATGAAGGTGGTCAACATCGAGGTCGACCAGAACAAAATACCAGGTTATCTTTAAAATAATTAGTTAAAGAAAAAATACGATAGTAGAATTATTTCATTAAGAGTAAATAAAATAAAAAAAGAAGAAACTAACACACACGCTACGTCATTAAAAAAAAAACAACTTTTAAATAGTGCAACTTTAATGCTCACAGCATGCTCAGAGCGCAATGGTCCAACCTCTTTTGTGGACCAATGGTGGGGAGGGAGGGTGGGGGAGGTGTATCCAGGAGGAGATTTTCAGGGTCGCCATATTCTGCTCGTGTCTTTTGTCGAACTTCGTAACCCCTCCCCCCTTGACAGATAGCCAAGCCAAACTCAAGCGTACTGAGCTTCTTGGTCATTTTGGTACTAATTGAAGAAATTTAGTGTAAATTGGTGGACAGAAGTTTAACGTTAAGAAAGACAAGAGTTGGTCTACTTAATTAAGCAGTGGCGAATAGTCTCTAGACTAAACTCAGGAATTTTACTTTTTTGTTTGTTCTGTTGTTAAATGGTGTACTACTTGGAACCCAATCAACATCATGAGAAAAGTGTTACACCAGCCTTAATTAAATGTTGCAGCTGCATTAGAAGCATTATGAAAAGTTAACATATATTTTATAGGCCTAAGATCTGATTACTATTTCGTCAATATTATCATAGATCGCTTCAAAGGTTTTTATCCAGCTAACAGCCTTTGACCGGGAAATTTTCATCCCTTATCCTGTATGATCATCCCGATGGATCGCTGCAAAGGATTTTATTCAGCGAACAGCCTTGGACCGGGAGCTTTTCAACCCTTATCCTGTATAAGGTTTACCAACAGTAATGACCAGGAACCAAGAGAGAGGACTGTACGACGCGCATGGCTTCGTCCCCGGTCTCTACTCGCTATAATCGGCCGAGGACAGCGCAAAACAACGGGGTTTTCCTCATATTCATATACTTTAACCGCCAATGTACTGTGTAACGGCCGCCACACCAGCTATTACCCAATGATGTCGGCGCCCTTCTAAAAAAAAATCACTCACATAGTCAAATCAAGCTACATCAGAAAGAGTGACAACTTAGTAAAACATTGTTTCTAGGAACGATGTCATAAAAGCATGTGTAAACTCTAAAAGAAACAGCTGTCAAAGCAAATACAAAGAAAAAGGGAACATGCACTTAAGCTCCTAAAGCCTAGAGTTAAACTATAGTTACTCAGCAAAAACAATAGTCTATTTGTTAAACTACAGGGACATTCAATGTCATCATAAAAAATATAAATGTGAATCCTGAAAGATATCGACAATAAAAAAGAAATATTCCATATCAACCACATAATGAAATACACTAAAGAAACGGAGAGAAAGTCAATAAAGAAGAAATTGAACTAAACCCTAAATGTTTAGCAGTTATCCAAAAATGAAATTAAGCGTCGTGATCAAATGATATTACCATCAATTCCTTATTGGTAAAGCACCTGGGTTCCGAAGAGAGTGGCCCCGGGTTCGAGCCTCGGTGAAGGCTGGGATTTTGAACTGTGGAGCTCATTTAGGACGTCCAGAATCTACCAAACACTAAAATGGGGTACCTGAAATAATTTTGGTGAAAGTAAAGGTGGTTTTACATTGTGCTTGCCTAAAGACACCCTCGTTGACCGTTAGCAATAGAAACAGATGGCCTTTACATCATCTGCCCTATAGATCGCAAGGTCCGAAACGGATACGTTCAACAAAACCTAGGAGATATATCAACATGGGCGATCTACCATTTTAAAGAAAGAACTAATGGTCAACTATGGTTAAGAACTATTTAAACATATTCACTAGTGTTGTTGGAAAGACTACAACTATTGCTCAGTTGCTGGGATAATAGTAGACTATTGACCAATCAGTCAAATCATCTACATTCTTCCTGTACCAAGTTGTTCAAACGTTAATATATCAACAGAGTAAATAATCTTTACAAGATTAGATGATTAGTACCCTATTAATTTTATTAGTACACTTGCAGTAATCACATATTTCTACTTAAGAATTCTAAAAAAACATTAGCTAGGAATTGACATCGAAAAGGGATGTCATCCCATTAAAAACAATTTGATTTAACTGGTGATAATTTACTTCAGTTTTCTCCCTTGATACACCAGTCATTGACATTGTTAATACGGTTGAGATTGTGTAGGCCTACATCAAACTATCTGCCGACGCAACAGAGAAATCCAAACCTAAATCTTTTTTTTTTTGTCATACTCATAGCAATAGGAAATAAATAAGTTAATTGTGCAATATCAAAGTTTTTAGTGAAATAGTTTATTGAATGAATTAATAAGAATAATATATCACAGTAGACGAAGTATATGAAATCACGAAATCGGCGTTTATAATTATTTCGTGATGGCATGGTATTTATTTGACCACGTGGTTTGAGCAGAGGTATGTAGTCAATCCCAAAAGTCAATTTAATGTTGAATTAACTTTCTTGGTCCACCACAATGCGTTGACATTTTGTGTGTGACTTAGGCTACATCCAAGTAGTTGGTTGAAGTACGCCTCAGTAGCTGTGTACATTGAAGGCACTCCCCTATCAAAATAAAGAGTAAAGTTCCCCTGTCAAACCTTATAGTCTATATGGCAGTTGATGTAAAGGCAATCTGTTTCTTTGGCCTACAGTTAACGAGGATGCCATGTGGCCAGAACAACGACCAACGGCCTTTATTTTTCCCCAACAAATATCAGAGGCGCCGAAAGATCCCGAAATAAAAAATCCCAGTCTTCAACATGATTCGAACCCGGGACCCCCGGATCGGAGACCAATCGCTTACCGCTCAGCCACCGCGCCTCGCACGTTCCTGTTAAATAAGCTACGTTTCAATTGTTATTAGAATTAGGTACGTCCCAAAGGGTGGGAGAACTCAACAACCTTCCAGTAAATGCGTGAACAAAGACACATTGTAATAGCACTGTTCACTTTCTATATCGCCCAGTGTTCCAATACTTGAGTTAACTAAGATATTTCCCAAAGAAAATTTATAAGGTACATTGATTTGACCACATACCAGATACTGAAAGCCTACAGCTGTCCAACATGAACAGTATCCATGCCATAATAAAAAGATTCCAATTTCGATGAGCTAGACATATAGTCCGCATGTTAAACAATCGCCTTCCCAAACTACTTCTGTAAGGGGAGTTGTGTGAAGGAAAGTGCTACCATGGAGGCCAATACAAGCGCAACAAAAGCATTCTCAAGAGCTCCTTCAAGGAGTGCCATATTGATATTCACGGCTGGGAAGCACTAGCTCTCAATAGCTCCTTATGGCGTGAAGCTGTGAGTGTCGAAGTCACGAAATACGAAGCAAGGAGGGTGGCCAGGGTGAAAGAGCGCCTAACCATCAAAAAGCTGAGAGAAGAAGACCAACGACCTAAACCTAACCATGCCGGCTTTTTAAAGCGAGGGTTGGACAGTCATCTTCGAGTCCATAGGATATGAGAAATGTGCTCATCTTCGATCACGAAGGAGGAGCTATAAAAGTTAACCAAGCTACGTCCTTTTAGTTATGTGAACTAAACTACCTCACAGTTGATGCGTGAACTAATGTACTTCCCTATAGTTAAGTGTACTTACGTACGTGAAAGTTTTCATATGAACTAGTGTACATTCATATACTTCAGTGAACAAAACTACGACAATGTTGTTGTATGTACTAACGTGTGTCCTTATAGTTCTATGAAATAAACTACGTAACACTTGTGGTATCAACTAAAATACGCCCGAAACGTGAGCCCTAAACTACGCCAAGACCTTGCAAACCACATTTTATCTAAATTACAAATAAAAACCAGCAATCCGAAGCTTATGACAAGAAATAAAGAGTTAGTCCATATATCATCATTAGTATCATAATCAGGGCCGGTCTTAGGCCACTGCAGCCTATGCGGCCGCAGTGGGCCCCGCACTTTCATAGGCCCCGAGCAAATTCTAGGTGTAACATTAAAATAAACCATCTTAACTTATTATTGAAGGGTTTCTGAAATTGTAAAATATACGAAAAAGTCATGAAAATCTCCTGAAATTATTAAAATCTTCTGAAAACTGATGCAAATCTCCTTAAAAACAGACAAAATTGTCCTTTCTGGGTGTCATTTAATATGGAAAACGCCAATCCTACTATCAATTAAAAAAGAAAACGGCATTGTCAGCCTTCATTGAATAAAAATGTAATAATAAGGCGAATTTAAACCAAAACAAGAAGATCAATTACTTAATTTACTTTAATAGTCACTGGCATACAAATATAGATCTAGGCCTAAATCTATCTCGACCTCTTAAAAAAAAAACAAAAGCGATATTTTGCTAGTCGATGGTAAATCTAAAAGCCAGGTCTGAATGTTTACTATCTACTCTAGATGGCTCATAAAGCTAATTTGACAGAGATTTTGTACTTAGTAAAGTATGAATAAAATGCAAAGACGAATTTATTTTCTAATACAAAATCTTATTTTTCACTTATTATCCTTATCACAACCCAGAATAGGCCCTGCGCGATACGTTTCGCATAGGGCCCCGCAATCTGTATGACCGGCACTGGTATCATACATATATCATCATCACTGGTGGATCCAGGGAGGGGGGGGGTCTTTAGGGCGATCGAATCGTTTGTATAAATAGCTTACATTCTGTATGGCTAGCATGTTTCTAGAGTAATCTACACACTAGCAGAGTTACCCTTCACCTTAACCTTTCCCTTGGTCTGTTGAACTGTTGGGGCACCACACAAGATCTGTCAATCGTCTTTCTCCATTTATTTCTGTCCTTGGATATTATTTCATTCAATGACAGGCCTGTCCATTATTTGATGTTGTTTTCCCTTCTTCATCCTCCTGGTACTGTTCCCTGATAGAAGGTTTTTACGAACCCTGATGATATGACAATAGAGTTTAAGTTTACGTTATTTGACAGGTTATCAGGTCATCGTGGGGTTCAATTACTGCATTAATCCTGTTTCGTATCTCTAAAATTCGTGGTGCGGCCTTTGTTCTGTAGCATCTTTGTTCTATTTACTCTACGACAAAAATTAAAAATTTTGAATTAAACAAAAAAAGATTTAAACAAGTAATAGTGATTTTATAAAACAACAAAACAGTATCTCTTTTAGAACTTGCAATCTATGGTGAAAGTAACTTTAAACGGTGTTATGTGAAGAGAGCATCTAAAAACTGACTTTACTATTCCATATCTAATGCAAGGTGCCTTCGCTTCTTGATGGGCATATGTTGGCAAGACTACATTACACTACATAACTTTGTTCTGCTGGAGGCGGTGTGGACAGTATAGAAGCACTAATTCCAATTCAACATCTGCGCTTGGTTGGACACTTATCCCGCATGATAGACGACCGCATGCCAAATACGATCTTCTTTGGCGAGCTTAAAAGAGGACGGCGTAACAGAGGTGCCCCTCTCAGGCGCCATTTCGCCCTCCCTGGCATAGAGGTAAGTACCTAGGAGCAGATGGCCTCCAAAAGAGACAGTTGGCGAGCTCTCACAAAAGCCTCCGGACACACAAGTGAGACTCAAAGAAAAGTCATTATTGAAGACAGGCGCTGACAACGGAAATAAAACTGAAATAGACCGCCAGCGGACAACGCTTTGTCTGCTCGTGATGTGGACAACTATGCAGGCCGCAGCTAGGTTTGAGTAGACATGTGAAACACTGTACTCGTACTTAATGTTCTGAATCGAAGACATTGCCATTATTATTATTAGAGTTGGGTGGACTCTGGGGTGCTCTAAAATCCCTAAATTCAAAGTACTTGTCTTGACGGGGATTAGAACCCAATATCCTCTGTTTGAAAGTCAAGTGCTATAACATTCAGATGCATCATAACGTTTTAGGGGTCAAAGTGATACTAAAAGTAAAGTTAAGAGTACACTACAGCCTACACAACACAGGAGTAAAAATAGTTCAATTCTATTCATAAGTACTTCCCGGGTTGTTTGTTCTACTCAAAGACACTCCTACTTTTTCAATTCTAAAAAAAAACCATTGCACTAAGCGTGACTCATTAAACCCTGTTTTACATTTACTGACATATTGAATGATTCAAGGTCGTTTAAAAGATAAGAAACAGGTCCGTCTCAGACTTTGTCCGACTACTTATTTCCTAAATTAAGCAACAGAAACAATTTTGAATGACAGCTGCTGTCTTCAAGTGTCTATTTCCTTTTATTTTTTTGTAGGTCACTAGATTTGGATTCTAAATAAAACTAATAACATTAACGGATAAAAATTAATAGATTTATTATAATAAGCTAAGAAAATGGCATATCATGGTGATACCATCATTTATGCATCTTATAGATATATTATTTTAATTTCAATTCTCGATACTGTAACAGTAGATGTACAACAAATTCTTATTTATTTTTTATTCATTAATTTCCCTTTCAGACTTTGCGAACTATAGGGCGGAGGATGTAAAGATAATCAGCGCGCACACACACACACACACACACACACACAACACACACACACACACATATACATATATATATACATACATACATACATACATACATATATATATATATATATATATATATATATATATATATATATATATATATATATATATATATATATATATATATATATAAAGAGAGAGAGAGAGAGAGACATACATAGATACATAGATAGATACATGCATACATACATACATACAAACACACACATACACACACACACACACATACATACATCAATACATACATACATACATACATGCATACATACATACATACATACATACATACATACATACATACACACACACATACACACACATACATACATACATACATACATACATACACACATACATACATACATACACACACACACATACACTTTTTAAACTGTTCATATTTTATATCATTCATAATACAAACATTTCAAAGAATTAAAGAATGTCTACGTAAATGTCTATAGCCAATAGGTTCAAATCAAAACAAACATTAGCGAAACTCAACCAGTAACAAATGTAAATTTTCAACACGTTCAATGTGTATGTCTAATGATCGCCTCTAGTATCAAATCAAATATAAAAGAGCTAAAATCCGCATTCATTGAGTGTATACGTCCTTTTGAATACGTTTCCCCCCTACAGAAATTGATTGATTATATATATATATATATATATATATATATATATATATATATATATATATATATATATATATATATATATATATATATATATATATATATACAGGTAGTCCTCGACTTACGACGGTGTTCCATTCCAACGCGGCCTCGTAAACTGGATTTCGACGAAAGTCGGATCATACATTCATAAAGAGTAATGTAGCATAATAATTGTACTGTACTGTACTTCAAACACTTAGCCTATCCATACACCTATTCTAATACATAATTATCAATAAAAACAGTCGAATAGTGTGCTGCAAAGTAATTTTAATAATGAAATACTGTACTGTACTATACAGTACTGTAAGTGCTGTAACAGTAATGAACAGTGTACTGTAATAAACAAAAATAACAATGCCAAAGAGAGAACAAGCTTATTGGGAGGAAGCTACAGAACTTGCTGGAGATACTGGGGCAGGTGAGTCAAGAGGGGCATGTGAGGTAGAGGGTACAAGTACAGGGTCTGTTGGAGGCTCTGCTGCAGGCATGGCTACCTTCTTGAAGTACTGCTGTGGGTTACTTTGGAAGGAGACCATCTTCTTCTCCTCCAATATCTCCTTGTAAGACCTAAGGGAATCCATGACTCCTCTGGCAACCCTAGTGTACCTCTCCATGTTGGGATCCTCAGCCTCAAACCTTGACAACCCTTCCTCTATCAGGGCAAAACCTCCTGCGTAGTGTTCCTCTCCATGTTGGGATCCTCAGCCTCAAACCTTGACAACCCTTCCTCTATCAGGGCAAAACCTCCTGCGTAGTGTACCTCTCCATGTTGGGATCCTCAGCCTCAAACCTTGACAACCCTTCCTCTATCAGGGCAAAACCTCCTGCCTAGTGTTCCTCTCCATGTTGGGATCCTCAGCCTCAAACCTTGACAACCCTTCCTCTATCAGGGCAAAACCTCCTGCGTAGTGTACCTCTCCATGTTGGGATCCTCAGCCTCAAACCTTGACAACCTTTCCTCTATCAGGGCAAAACCTCCTGCCTAGTGTTCCTCTCCATGTTGGGATCCTCAACCTCAAACCTTGACAACCCTTCCTCTATCAGGGCAAAACCTCCTGTCAAGCCCTGCGTTGTAAATCTCTTGGGTTCTGGAGTTGGTATGACTGAGCCGTCGTAAACAGCGTCGTAACCATGAAACGACGTCAGTCGAGACCGTCGTAACCCGAGGACTACTATATTTCTATATATATATATATATCTTTCTGTCTTGTTGCTATGCTACTTTATTATCCATAAGGAAATTTCTCTACAACGTGTACAAACAAAACATGATAAGTGTAGTAATTGAAAATATGCATTCACACCAGACTCACTCAAAATGTACATCTTATTTAGTGATTTGATTGCCAGGGGGACAAAAAAAAGTTTTGTGTTTGTTTGTTTGTTTGTAAAATGTTTTACATGTTTCGGATGTTCCTTCAGAGTTGAAGATAGTTTACTTCCTAGTCCAAACCTCCCGCAGGACGACGGGGGATGGGAGCGGGCAGGATTTGAACCCTCGACCATCGATAAATCCGAACGACAGTCCAGCGCGCAAACCTCACGACCAGGCAGCCACTGTGTCTGTTTGTCTTTGCTATCGTTGTTTTGTATCTCTTTTGCGATGACAGAAAATGAAAGAGAGACAGAGATACATCTACCTTTCCACTTTCTACAACGACAATGTTTTCTGAAATAATAGAGAACATTGCATAGCACACAAGATTTTTTGATCTACACATTTTGTTTTGGAAGATAGCAGGCAAGGATGCTGTAGGAAACAAAAACGCTTGGTGTCAAGCTCCGCCCCAGGCCCCCTTGACGGAGAAGCACTCGTACAGACCTTTAGTTGTCATTCCAGTAACTCCAGAAAAAAAAATTTATTGTACAAAAGACTACCTTTGAAAACAAAAACAACTCAACGAACTAGCTGTAATTAAAAATCATAATGCAAATCTAAAATTTTGAGTATAAATATGTGTTTTTGGATGTGTGTGCGTGTGTAAAAAGGAAAAGAAGGGAAAATAATTATAACCTTTACCAAATAAAATCACGGCCATGCCCATGAAGGCAGCCACTATCACTTCTCAACAATGGCCTCTAACACGTAGACGAAATATCCCCCACAGCTTTTATACAATTATACATATATACAATTAAATTGTTGCAGTCAAACTTTTAACTTTATTTGTATTTTGTAGTATTTTGTAGTTGACAGTACTTGATAACACGTAGTATTACTAGATAGTATTTATTAGGGGTTCACACGAGTCCTTGGAAGTTGTAAAAAAAAAACCGCTAAAATGCGGGCCGAGTTATTTTTTTTTTTTTTGCTTTTCATGTTTCAGGAGCCGTTACATTTCAGAGAACATTAAGCAGACGTCTGGAGGCTATGAACAGGAAGCATCAACTGAGGAGAAAAAAGTAAAGGGTATAAACAAATAAAATATATCTATAGGACCTGCCTTAAAGAAAACTAAATTATTCTACCACTAACCTTTAAGTCCATTCATAGGCGTTACAAGAGCTTTGAGTTCAAATAGTTTACGACATTAGAATAAAAATAAAATGTAGAGGCTGAAGATTTGAAAACAAATGTATTTGTTTAGGTAGAAATGTATTGTAAATAGATACTCTTTGGTAGCTAAATAATGTGTCAATGCATATTTTCTTCTTGTATCATAAACAATGACAATTACTCTTTAATTTTTTTTACTAATATTGATTTTTTTTTTTACACGTGGCCTCTTTTAGGGACACCCAAACTAAAAAATAAATAACTAAATAAATAAATTATAACACAAAAGCCGTGTTGTTTATAACAATTAATATTTACTTTTGACTAGAATAACACCATGAGTAAAATTACTTAGCTTGGAGACACCTTAGTAAAGAAGACTACAATTAAAGCAACAATTATACATAAAACACAGAACCATACATTAGTAATACAGAAGCACAACGCAAAACAATACTTCCAAGGGTTCTAAGAAAATGCAAAATACAAAATGTCAATGATAATTTCCTAGAAGTGCAACTTTTTCACTAGTACCATTAGAGCATGGAGAGGTTGCCTGAATTGGCCAGCAAAACCATAAGCTTAACAAGCGTCTGTTACCCATGACTCAAGCCTTCTCAAGCCAATGCATTTACCACTGTGTCAGGGAAGTGCTTATCAAAATAGGAGGCTTTATAATTATCTATTGTTAGTTTTGAATTTTAAAGCGGCGACCTTTTTCTCACTACATAGTTTAAAAGGGAAAAATTCAACTTATACAATCACATTAGTCAAGTACAATATCTTTTTCTTGTTTAACACTAAGCAAAATAGTTAAATAACAATAGTTAATTAATTAATTAGTTATTGTTTAAAAAAAAAGAATTCTTGTTTAGTCAGGTAGAAGAAATGATTTTGTAACATTTCAGCATGGTCCAAGATTGGTTTGGGAGAAATAATGTGTACAAATTTTCTACCAGCTTTTTACCAGAAAGACAAAGTTAGTTGATATAGGCTTTGTAAAAAAATAACACTTAAAGATGCTAAATTAAATGCTATTACACAATAATAAGCCATTGATATTTGTAGGTCATGTAATTAAAAGGAAAGCAGCAATCCAATAGAAATATTATTCAGTAGATTGTTTTTCTGTTTTGTGTATGTATGTATGTATATGTCTACACAAAGTACATGTTGGTGTCAAGACACTGGTATATTTCACATATTCTTATCAAAACTTACCCAATATTTTAAGGGTGTATACAATATTTACTACAGGAAAATCTGCCAAGGTATTAGTCTGGCATGTGTAATTTACTGGGGAAAAAAATAATTAGAAAAACATTATTTTACACAGCTTAGATTAATAAACAAATTTATCACTACCTAAAATAGTTCTCTTTATTTTTTTTATATTATTACTTGTTTTACAATTATTATTTATAGAACATGAATCTTACCTTTGGTTTTAGACATTGCAATAAAATTGATTTTGTTCTTAGTTTCGATTGACACTATACTGGACCCATTGTACCAAACAACGGGCTCTGGATGAGCAGAAACATCTTTGCAAACGCACGTGACTTCCGAGCCTTCATAAACTTCTGATGGACAGTTCTCCAGAATTAATTTGGGTCTCTCTGGTAACAGTTAAAGATAACAAAAACATAGCTATACAAACTAATATTTATGTATTTAAAATATTTAAATATTTAATTTCAGTCTCCTAGATTGTAGTATTCTCTATCCAGCTCTTATTTCCTATCATGCTATCCCTTTTCTTTTTTTTTTCTGAAAGCTGATAATGATGAATAAGGCAGTCATAGTCTAAGTCCTCTCTGTTCCACGTTATTATCAGTACTTTTGATGGTATAACCTTTTATAATATGTCACTGTGCAAAGTCAGTTTTGTATATTTATACATAATGTCTATAGAAAAACGCCAGACGCGTCGCTAGGGTTAGTGTCACGTGTGGCGAGTACCTAATGGTATAAATTAACATCCCCCTCCATCCACACAAACAAGTTTCTAAAATTAATTTTTCAATAAAAATATCGGTTTATTCTTGACAGTTGAAAATTATACAACTAATTAATTTATTTGAAATAAAAAAAATAGTTGTTCGTACATCTTATCAGTCACTCGATGCGTTCACACTGTCACACATCTCTAGAGATGCCTCTTAACTCTAATTGAAAGACAGGTATTTTAGATTTTTTTTTACGCATACTATCACATTTAACCGTACAAAAAATATATATTCTGCACAACAGTACCCGGGCTGAATAGGCCGTATTGTGCAATTATTCAGCCACTTGATAGTTCTATCCAAAGTATACAAGAGGCTCTGTTCTATTGTTATCGATGATCTGTTGTGTTCATACATCCTATGACACGTATATAAAAATGCAAGTGACCAACAGGCAACCATTATTATAGTCGATTAGAATAATTTATTCACAACTTTTACAAAACGACACTATAGAGATACTTCTACCAAAGTAAATTTGGACTTGACTAGTACACTGCTAATAATAATATTTTTTGTAATGAGACAAATATTCGCAAAATACCACTTATTCATTTATCAAAAGTTTTCAAGAACAGCCAAACGGATTCGCATAAAATTGTGTACACTGGTTCTTTTTACCTTTAAGTAGCTCGATAAGTAACGATTTCGATATTTAGCTTGGCAAAACGAATCAACAGGCATACTTTTTGTGTAATGCAAGAAGATTATATGCTTACAACTGAACTGTTGAAACTATTCATATGTAACTAAATGAAGTAAAAATTTAGTTATGCTTACTTTTAAATATTCGCAGAATACTACATTTAATTGCTATATTTATAAGCTTACCTTTATGTATTTGTAGATTGATTCTTGTTCCATATTGGTGGTCCTCGTCAGTATTTGTAATGTTTGGATACAAATTAACCGTGACATTATATACATCTTTGTTTGCAGTTAAATTGCTGAGCTCCAAGATAATATTGCACATTGTATTAAAATGTTTTCCTTTATTGCCTGTTGCGGTGCTCACATCATGTCTTGTGTGACCGTTAAAAGTCTGGTTCTTTAGTAAGAAAGTAACATCAAAATATTTAATGTATAATAATGAAAGTACTCTAATTATACCATTAGTTATTACAGCGAAGTATCAAATGCTGTAAGGTTGAATAAATGTAATACCTCGTTTATTATGACACAAGATGAAGACGGATACACACCCTTAGCGATGCATGCTATATAGACTCTTGCTGTATTAGAAGAATAGCTGCATGTTGAATGATAACCTTTTGCTAAAAGTAAAAAAAATAAAATAAATAAATAAATATGTTAATTAAAAATAATTAATCTATATGTCTATCTTTTTTTTTAATTAATATGGTTTGAATTTCTTTAATAATAAATCAATGCATTGGAAGAAATCTTTTTTTGCAATTAATATTAATAAGTAATAAATTGAATTCTTAAATTAAAATGAAGTAGTGTTTTCGCGAAAATCTCGATTTTAAAGCTATGTAAAAGAAAAACAAGGCGATTAAATGAAGCGTGGGCTAAGCAATAGAGTTTAGCTGTTTTGTTATTACTAATGACGATGATTTGTTTTATTTTTGGTTATTATTATTTTGCATTAGAAAAAAAGATCAATTCCATTGCAAACATGGCTGCCTGGTCGTGCAGCATGCGCGCTGGATTGTCGTTCGGACTTCTCGATAGTCCTGGGTTCATTCCCTGCCCGCTACCATCCCCCGTCGTCCTTCGGGAGGTTGGGAGTCAGTTTGGACAAGGAAGTCATTATCTAGCTCTGAAGGAACATCTGAAATATGTAAAATATTTAACAAAGAAACATAAACACCCTTACTACTTCAGTATATGCCCCTTTTCCCGCTTCTAAACTATTCGACCTGCGCTGGTCTTTTTAGAAGAATTAATGGTTTGATTTTTAAAGTTGAGAATGAAAAAAAAACAAACAAAAAACAAAACAAAACAAAATTATCAAAATAAAAAAAAAATCTTTTTAAAACAAAGTTTATCTAAGAGGAAGAACTTCGCAATAACAACTATGTCTTTCAATAATATAAACATTATTTCCATTATTCGTTATAAAACAAAATAATTATTTACCAATAATCAATGACTAATTGGTTAAGTTTTTATTGATTCTTGTTTTGTTATGTAAAATAAATGATTGTGGAAAGTTTCGACTTGATCCGCGAATTGGTGTGGGATTAATTGCGTGTTCAATTATATCAGGGGACCCAACTCTACATATTTAGCCATATCTGTGAATACTGAAAAGGCAGAGAGAGAAAGCGATGGGAAGACAGCATAAAAGAATGGACGGGCCTGCCATTGAACGAGGTTCTAGCTAAGGCAAAAAAACAGGGAGGAAGAGAGAAAGACGGTCGACTAGTCTTTCATGGTGTGCCAACGGTCCAATAGACTAATGACTAAAGGAATAGGTAAAGGCGAAGGTAAGATGAATACTGAAAGATCATTTTCCCTCGTTGGTATCAAACAAAATAATTATTTACAAATTGGTTATTTTTTTTATTGATTCATGTCTATCCCAATTACTAATTTCGCAAAGCTTCAACATGACCCAAGAATGAGTGTGGTAGAAACAACGTGTATAAGCTTTTTACCAGACAGACAGACGGACAGATTGAGTTGTTATAAGCGTCGTAAAAGATAACTCTTACTGCTCTTTCCCAGTTACCTTATCTGGCAAATTTATGCTAGCGCACATAATACTTAGGTGTGAGGGATGTGTTTGTGTGTGTGTGGGGGGTGTGGGGGGGGGGGGGGGAAACCACTGATGAAAATATTAAGTACACTGACTGCTTTAAGCCTTTATAAAGGAAATTATAAAACTACTTATTTTACCTCTAAGCGGATAGATTTGCAGACGCTGTAAATGGGGTCACTAAAACAAAATATAATTACGCCCTAGTGCTAAAGCATAAATTATAATAATAAGTCTTGTCTTCAAGTCTGAAGATTAATGAGGAATGCAGTATTTCCCGTGGCTACCCAGCCCCAACTGTGACCTACATATTTTGCAACATCCAAAGCAAGCATAAACATTGTCCACCGGTGGGCGCCAAAATTCCCTTAAAGGAGAGAACCTGGCTGCATGCGGCTTAATAACAAGACTGCTGGAGGTCACTTACAAAGCCCGCGGGATACACAATAATAAAATCCGCTGCCGAGGACGGACGCAGACGGCGAGAAGAAATTCATAATTAACATAAACACAAATTGCAATACATACCGTATACTTTCAAAAGACATCTCTAAATACAAACTGCAACACATACCGTATACTCTCAAAAGACATCTCTAAACACAAACTGCAATACATACCGTATACTCCCAAAAGACATCTCTAAATACAAACTGCAACACATACCGTATACTTTCAACAGACATCTCTAAATACAAACTGCAATACATACCGTATACTCTCAACAGACATCTCTAAATACAAACTGCAACACATACCGTATACTCTCAAAAGACATCTCTAAATACAAACTGCAATACATACCGTATAATTTCAAAAGACATCTCTAAATACAAACTGCAACACATACCGTATACTCCCAAAAGACATCTCTAAATACAAACTGCAATACATACCGTATAATTTCAAAAGACATCTCTAAATACAAACTGCAATACATACCGTATACTTTCAAAAGACATCTCTAAATACAAACTGCAATACATACCGTATACTCCCAAAAGACATCTCTAAATACAAACTGCAATACATACCGTATACTTTCAAAAGACATCTCTAAATACAAACTGCAATACATACCGTATACTTTCAAAAGACATCTCTAAATACAAACTGCAACACATACCGTATACTCTCAAAAGACATCTCATTATGTCCTGATAGAGGGGACTATTCATTCCAACATACTTCAGGACGTGGAGACCTTCGTCCTCTATTGACACGTTCAGGATCTTCATCTTTGATATATAGCTCGTCTGCGAATGTCTGTCGTGGATGATGTAATAATTGACGTTCTTAGTTTTTGGGCAAGTGATGTGAGATTCACAGAACTCGACTGGAATGTTGTTTTTTCTCCAAGAGACTTCCAGGCTGTCTTTCTCATCTAGCGTCCATGTTCCATACATGGTGTATGAAGTACCTTCTTGTGCAGCCGGGCAACAGAACGAAACTAATTTGATAAGATGCGAACAACTGAGTCATAATAGGATGGTATAAAAATGTGATCATGCTTTATTGTGACGGCCAGGAGTTGGACAGATGTTATGACAAAGTTCTAAATGTTTGCAAGACTGAGGGTCAAAACTTAAATCAGAACCACAATCGTAAGAGATATGCTAATCGCGAACGATGCAGCGTTAGTGGCTCACTCACATGTGTAGCTTCAATCACTAATGTCCATCTTTTCTAAGCCTTACCAATAGTTTTTGTTTAGCGCAATTTTATGTTTTTAGTCTGATCTTTCTCAATACGCTATGATACTATCGCCTGACTGGAACAACTGAGAAAAACAAGGGGGGGGGGGAGGAAGAAGGGGTATCTAAATTAATATTACTGTGATCACCTTTAAAATGCATTTATATATATATATATATAAAAAGTTGAACGACCTGGATTCGAACACGAAGGCTCAAGCCTTATCAAGCCTCCTCAAGCCAAAATTCTAAACACTACGCTGGGAAAGTACTTATAAAAATAGAAGGTTTTCTACTTATAGGTTGTTAGTTTCAAACTTTGAAGGTAACAGGAGGCGCGGTGACTGAGCGGTAAAGCACTTGGCTACCGAACCGGGGTCCGGGGTTCGAATCCTGATGAAGACAAGGATTTTTTATTTCATCATCTCCGGACGCCTCTGAGTCCACCTAGCTCTAATGGGTAACTGATGTAACTTGGGGGTAAAGGCGTTTTGTCGTTGTGCTGGCCATATGACACTCTCGTTAACCTTAGGCCACAGAATTACATGAAATTTACACCATCTTCCCTATAGGCCACAAGGTCTGAAAGGGGAACTATGAAGGGAACAAATTCAACATCACATCAGTCAAGTACAATTTCTTTTCCTGATACCAAACAAAATAATTAATTAACAATAGTCAATAGTTAGTTGTTTTTTTTTTCTTTGTTATGTTAGATTGTGTCGTCATAGCAAAGCCAAAAGATATTAAACAGAAATCTACAACTCCTTCTCTTACCGAAACATTGAAATAAACAGCAGATCGAGTACTGGCCAGAGAGGCCTCCTCATTTGGGTCAAGTGGTTCGCCAAAATAAATTCTTTTAATTTCAAGCACATCCGGCATCTGCCACACGCATCAGCCATTTCGCTAAATGGCTGACCAGTTCGCTAACTATAACAATAGATATATAGATGCGGATACATATATCAATATGATAATAAAAAGTAATAATTTAACAAACCTCGAAAACTCCCCATGCTGATAACCATGTTTGTCAGGATATACGTATTAATAAACATTTTAACTATGAGCTCTATATTATTGTCTCTTTTTTAAATATTTTATAGGTATTAAATCTGTAGGTTAAAAAAAAAGTTATTTTTTAAATAGTTTATTAAATAATACTTTAAAATCACTTATATATAAAACCATTTGTATAAAAATAATAATTATAAGAAAAGTATATGCGATTATTTAATAGACTATTAGTAATAATTCAGTTCTATTTGGTTTTTATAGTAGGTTCATGTTTTATTTGTTTAGTCTGAGCTATCGAACAAAAAAGAAATAATATGGAAATAAGCACTTGATATTAGTAGTGATTATTCATCAAAGTCTTTTGTTGCTTAATTTAGACAATAAGTAGCTGACAAAGTTTGATGTGCTCTTTTATCTTTTGAATGATGTCTATATATGTTACCAAATGTAAAACAGTTTCTAATGAGTCAAATATTATGCAAATAAACGTTAGTTTTTATTACCACTTAAAAGGCTTTATGAGTCACATGAATAAACATAGTACTGATTATTTAATGAATAAAAATACTAGTTTTGTTAGTACAACTGTAGTACATATGGGTGCGGTCGATGAGTTGTTAAGTACTTGACTTTCTTGGTCCTGGGTTCGAATTTTACTGAATACCATTTTTACTAATTTTCGTAACTTTAGGGCGCCTTTGGGTTCTCTCAGGTGTAACGTACCTGACAATAGTTAAAGATAAAGGCGGTTGATAGTTGTGCTTGTCACATGACACCCTCGTTAACTGTGGGCCATAGAAACAGATGACCTTTACATTATTTGCCCCATAGATAGCAAGGTCTGAAAAGGGAACTTTACTTACTCTAGATAAGCGGTTGTACACGATATATTTACTTCGCTTATAAGTCAAATTGATTATAAATCATAGAGATACATTTTATTAGTACAGACCTGTGACGTAGCAACTACTCTGCCCACAAGTAGCAATGTTGCAGGTCAGTATTTAGGCCTTCTATGATGATTGGTCTCGGTACTAGAAGTCATAAAATTGTAATAGATCTAGACTAACAATAATAAATCTGTGCGGTTGGAACTATTTAACCGTTAACGTAACATATTTAACGTAACATATTTAACTTATTTAACATAACTATCGTATAAGTACTTGTTTCCTTTTTCCAGTCTAGGTATAATATAGATTGTTCTGTGAGTTGATATAAGCTTTGTGAAAAGATTTGGGTATTATTAAAAACAAGAATATTGCGCTGTACAACAGCAATTTTTTTTATCCCAAAGCGGAGAGATTCATTTTTTCAAAGCTGATATAACTCACGCTGTCTGGTACAATTATTGCATTCGTTAACTTTCCCACTTACCATAATTTATGGTAATTAATTTTATTTATCATTGACAAAAGGAAGCAAATGTAACAGTATTGACTATATATATATATATATATATATATATATATATATATATATATATATATATATATATATATATATACAGTTCTTCACCTTAGATAAGCTCTGTTTTTTAAATAAATTTTTTTATTTTTTTTGTTTTTTTTTTCATATTTTGCTGGTTTAAGTTGCCTTCCTTGTACATAGGGGGCTTTCTTAGTCTATAACAAGTCTCAAGTAATTTGTAATTTTTTAAGCTACCTTCGTAAGATGAAAAGACGCTATTAGTTTTATTTTATGTTCCTGACTGTCATTTTTAGATTTAAAAAAAAACATAGAAAAACTTATTTCTAATTTTGGACAAAAAAAAAATAAAAGTCAGAAATCTCATAATCAATATTAGATTATTCGATACCTTATGATATTATTTTAAATCAAAATAATTCATGTCTAAAATGTTCCTTTTTTATGGGCGGATAACAAAAAATCTCTTTGTAATCTTCGATTTTTTTTCTCGTTGATTTTATCACTTCTTGGTGGCATTACTAAAGGTCCCTAGCGTCGTTGCCTACTTCAGTATATTTTTGTATTGAAGATTCTCCCGAGATTTTTTTTATTTTACTCATTCGTCATGCCGCTTTTTGATTCTTCAGATTGTTCATCATTTTATAACTGCGGAATGTCTTTTACATCACTTCTTCATACACTTGGCTAATACGTGCTATAACAACAGCAATTTCTAAGTATTATTCAGTGAAAATGTAGAATATTCTCTTTCTCTTTCTTTGCTAATCTCTCTCTCTCTCTTTCTCTCTCTCTTTATTTCTATCTCTTATTCTTTCTCTCTCTCTCTCTATTTCTCTCTTTCTCTCTCTCATCTACTATTACAAACAAAATACCTACTCAATCTTTAAACAGAAAGATATTTAATTTCATTATGAATAATAATAAACTTCCGTATGTGACAATATTAGGATAATAAAGAAATACATTTTTAAAAATATAAAGAAATGGAACTCAACCTTAAAAATCCTCATAACAATAAAGGGATAAAATTGGAAAATTATATTTGTTTGTAAAAGATGAAATAAAACTTAAAACTCCTCATCATCTCAAACCGCCTTTATTTAGAGGTTACCCTGGGTGTGAATCATCAAAACAAGATAATTCATGTAAATCATCAAAACAAGATAATTCATGTGAATCATCAAAACAAGATAATTCATGTAAATCATCAAAACAATATAGTTTATGTAAATCATCAAAACAAGATCATTCATGTGAATCATCAATCAAAACAAAATTATTCAATTACATAGCTCAGGGGACGCGGTGGCTGAGCGGTTAAGCACTTGACTTTCAAAGCCGTCGTCTTGGGTTCAAATCTAGGTGAAGACTGGGATTTTAAATTTCGGGACTTTAGGGTGCCTTTGAGTTCACCCAGCTCTAATGGGTACCTGACTTAAGTTGGGGAAAGTAAAAACGGTTGGTCGGTGTGCTGGCCACTTGAGACCTTCGTGAACTGTTGGCCACCTTAACATCATCTGTTCTATAGTTTGCAAGGTTTGAAAGGAGAACTTTTTTTTTCACATAGTTCAATGTTCTATAGGAAAAACTTTTCTTCTCTAGCAACTCTCGACTAACCTTTCAAATCCGAGACACATCGAAGGCCTGACCAGTGCATTATACGTTTTATAAATCCCTGCAAATTCATGTTTGTTTTTCTTATGACTTGTGAAAGATTCTTTATGTAGTGTCGATGATCAAATGGTTTCTGATTACAAAGCTCCAAAATCATATCCAATGCTCTACAAAGAGATGGCGCTTTATAATAATAATAATAATAATAATTTAAGAAAAAATGAGAGAAAAACAAAGAAAATATGGGAACCTAGGCTTGGAGATTAAGCGTCTATGGAAATTGTCCAAAATAACAATATACCCCATTGTTATATCAACCGAGGTGATAATAATAACTGACCATCACAGACACCTTCAAGGCCCTTAACATTCCTAGGAACATCCTCGTTGCCTGTCAGATGGCGGTACTGCTGCAGACATGCCACATCACCAGAAAATTCCTCAGTGGAAACTGTTAAAGGGACTACGATAAATTTTGTTTCTCTTTAACGAAACCTGACCCTGGCAGCGCCAGAGAATGACTACTCGTTCATTTCTAACATAATAATAATAATAATCTCTATTATCCATAAGGAAATTGGTCTTACATTTTGTGCATTTCAGCAAAACAAAATTATAATTATAGAAAACCAAAATATACATTCACACCAGACTCCCTCATAATTTACATGCGAAAAGTTTATATCAGATAGTTTCTATTTAATGATACGATTACCAGGGGAACAAAAGAGTTTTTGTGTTTGTTCTATTTGACATGTAATTTTATGTTCCTACATATAGAGGCTTGATGGTGAATTCAATCATTTACACAAAGGGGAATTACTTTAAAACTAACTGGAAACATTGGAAAAAAATCTGCCATATATCAGTGAAGGCTATCTACATGAAAATGACATATAATGTGGGTTCCCATAGAAAGCTTTTCAATTGACAAGAACAAGTAACACATGACTTGGTGTAAGAGTGGTGTGAATAATAGGACTTTCTACATCATGAGGATACATAGGAACAAAAAATTAATTTAAAAAACAAAACATTTATATATATATATATATATATATATTCTTCTTTTGAATTGATAGGTATCACTATTTGGCATCTTCCTCAAAAAGTTGTTTCCATTCTTGAAGTTAGTTGTTAACCATTAATTGTGTTGTAAAACGCACTGAAAAAAAGAAAATGGTGTCAGTTTTATTAAAACAAAACTAAACGAATTAATTTTCCTTTGAGTGCTCCACAGTACCTGCCCATGTAAAATCCATTGAGGTCATTTGGAATTGACTATATATGACATGTACATTTGTGATAGACGCTCGAAGCCCTAGTGAAATAAACTATCAATACATAAAAGTGATAAGTTATTGATAATTACTAGTGGCGTTGCTAGTGTAGCGGGAGGGAGGGATTATTTGAAAATCTCCCGGGCCCCAAAATGAGTGTTTGAAATTTTTGTTTGCATTATATATAAACATTATCTCAACCCCCCCCCCCTCCCCAGGCCTCCAAATGATAGTCAATTCCTAGCCATGCCACTGACTGACAAATCCTAGAGATACTAACTGAGGGTGAATATAGAAAAAGATAGTAACGTCAGGTGATTACAAATACCCAACCTGTGACTGCAGCTGTGTATCACGGATTGGGGTCTTCACACAAGAATATGCAATGGTAAAATATTGTCTCTCTAGACGTAAAATCCCACAGATATTTTTTAGCAGCTGAAGGTGAATGTCTGAAAGGGATGGATATGTTTGGTTCTAGGCAGTGTTTTATGAAGCCCAAAACAAGATATTTCGATGTAAAAACAAAAACAAAAAAAAACGTTTAGAAAATGAAAAAAAAAAATTTAAAAGACTTGGCACATAGAGATTACCTTTATGATTTGCCTAGTTGCACGGGGAGCATTGTGGCTGAGTGGTACAGCGCAATGCATACGAACCGAAAAGCCTCAGGTTTAAACCTCAGTGAAGACTGATATTATGAATTGTGAAATTTTTTGGACGCACCCAACTGCAAAGGGCACCTGACCTTAGTTGGGGAAAGTAAAGACAGTTGGTCATTTGGTGGCCAAATGACATCCGTGTTAACCGTCGGTCATAGAAACGTATGACTTTTAAATCTTCTGCCCTATAGATTGCAAAAGTTTGAAAGGGATGCGTGACTATATTTTTAAATAGCTGCTTATTGCATGATGGAAAACAAAATACATATTTTGTCTTTATAGGCCTTTCATTGGTATTTCTGTGTTATACTATTACTAGCAGTTGATTTGTTGTTCATTTGTTTCCTAGACTTTTTAATGTTTATTATGGCCGGGTTTGTTCCTAGGCTTTTTTGTAAATAATAATAATAATAATATTTATAGCTTTTAAATAGCGCTACTTTCTCTTTTGTGGACCAGTTAGGGAGGGGGGGGGGAAAGGGGATATCTGGGAGAAGGTTTTTCGTGCTGCCTTTAGGCATTCAGTAAATACAACTCTGTTCGAGTCTGGTGTCGAACCTCGAGCCCCCTTCATAGGTAGCCAAGACAGGCCAAGTTCAAGCGCACTTAGCCTCTCGGCCACGCTTCCCTTATAATTCAACATAATCATAATAAACTGGTCTTATTTTAACGATCAATCTAACTTTTGTTCTTAGCCCGTGAATGAGTGTATCTCTTACAATAAACGTTCACCTCCCGCTCATTCTTTCTTGAACACCCCTTTTCTTGTCTTTCTTTCTTTATTTTTTTTAAATGTATTATTTAAATAAATGGGCCCCATTTTAACTATCATAGTCCCCGACACATACACGCATTCATATTTTCGGCATGTTAATTCTAATACCACTCTCACTTATCCCCTTATCCCCCTCTCCCCAGACAAAAAGGAAAAAAAGTCATTCGTAGATTCTATGATTTTTTTCGGCTTCTCTATTCAATCCGTATTGGTACGCTTTCTCTCTCTCCTAATCAGCACTTGTGTAAAAACTGCTCAACACGCAGCACATCAAACTACAAGAACTTGACAACAAGTGTTTCAAATAATCTGTGTACTTTAATGAGGAAATGAAAACCGCCAATACGACACCATTGGTTACAGAGCTACTACATAGGTTACACTGTACAGCACCGTAATGCCGTACTAAACTCTATTGTCTCATCCTGGACTCGTATGTTTCATTGGAGGACTCACAACAGGACCGACTTTATGGCGGACTAACAGTCCCGGTCTCCTCGCTGTCCTGTCTTACACACTCTGTCTCTGGTCCATGAAAGCTTCTGATCACAGGATAATAACCCGGGTCATATTCACTGGCAAAGTTCATGCCAGTACTGTCCCTTGTCCATCGATATAGCACGCTAAACTGTATTACTGGCCTGTGTCACATATGTCAGTTGATCATACACATCAACCCTTATCGTATCGCCAATAGGGTTACAACAATATATATATATATATATAAATATACTTCGACCTTGACCCCCCTTTTTTTTGCAACCTTTAGTCTTAATACACGCAACCTTTAGTCTTAATACACGCAACCTTTAGTCTTAATGCAAACAATGTGTGGTACTAACACCGCACAAATTTCTTCATACCATCAGTTTCAGGCTTAGAGCAAAAAAATGCATTTTCAGAAGGCCCAAATAGAATGCCGAATTCCCGTTCCACTTTCTACATTTATTATGGTAATTTGTTCTCTAAATTAAAAAAAAATCAAATATGTTTTATTTCCTTTTGAACGTACAATAGATGTAGTCCTTGCTCTCTCTCTCTCTCTCTCTCTCTCTCTTTCTCTCTCTCTCTCGCTCTCTCTCTTTCTCTCTCTCTCTCGACAAAAAGGAAAAAGACTCTAGATCTATCCTATTAATGCTATTAGGACTGTTGTTTTTATTTTCATTTAGACCGCGTTTACAAGGAAGTGGATATGACGTATGGCAAGTTAAAAAGTTCACTTAGGAAAAAAGAAATAATATAAAAGAAGTCCTAATTTCGTTATTTAAAAAAAAAATACTTAATTTGTAGACTGAGTCCTTTTGGGGGTAATACCGAAAATAAAATACAAAGGTTTAATAGAAAGCTTGTTTTTTTTTCGCAAATAGTGGCCCCAGGGCTGGGATTCTATTAAAAAAAAACGTTCGTAGTGAGCACCTTGGAGGTAAAAGAATAAAAAGGCTTGTCTTCAGGGGCGGACTGGCTATATGGGCATTTGGGCAAATGCCCGGTGGGCCGGTACCCAAATGGACTGGTAAGGCCACCTAAAGGGCCCCATGAATGCCTTTATATAACGTATTAAGCTTTTAATAATTATTATTATAAGTTATTGTAAATGAGGCAGTCTGAGCTTCGTGTTTTTTTTTTAAAATCTATACAGACTCTATTGTATAATGGTAATGTAATCTAACACACTTTCCGAAATAATGTAATAGTCGACATCCTTCATCATTTTAGGGCCCACACTTTTAGCGATTAAAAAGCAACGTAAGGCCTATTATATTTCTTAAAAAGATATATTTTATGCATGCATTCAATCATCGATACATTATCAAACTTAGCATATTGACTTTGAGGACAGATAGACTTCGAAAGGGATACCCACACACAATATACAATTCGAGGGCCGGATGATATAGAAATGCCCGGGCCGATTTTAACACTCAGTCCGCCACTGCTTGTCTTCGAGTCAAAAGATTGGTGAGGAATGCAGTATTTCCCGTGGCTGCGCAGCCCCAGCAGTGACCTGCATATTTTGCCACATCCAGGGCAAGCATAACCATTGCCCGCAGGCGGTCGATTTAGATTTTCTTTTCGCCGTCTGCATTTGTCCTCGGCAGCGGATTTTCTTTTGGTCTCAAATGTGTATCCCGCGGCCTCCGTGAGTGACGTCCAGCTGGCTTATTCTCTTCTCTCCTCTATATCAGCCAAGGAAAATTGACACCTAAACTGGTCTTTGAAGCGTATCCGTGGGGCAATTTATTGCTTAACGTTTATTGAATTACGACATTTAATATAATCGAATATTTGATATTTGTAATATAGTTCTTATTATTTAATACGAAAAAAATAAAATACCTGTTGGAAGTGAGTGTCTTCGGCCAGTACCTAAAATAAAGAAAAGAAATTATTTTTAAAAATGTGTATTTTTGTTAAACTACTGTTTCATTAGGCAAAGCCGTCGATAAGCCGAGGTCACATTGAGTGGTTAAATCATATTGTAACTCACCCGCATATAGCGACTTTGGGGGCTTGGCCCCACCATCCCCCTTTTCCACCGAAAAAAAACTCGATTGTTACCCAACGATAACATTTGCTTCCATTCTATTTTCAAAATATCTTTGTCAGCATCAACTTATCTACATTTTTTTTTAAGATGTAATATTGTTGGCTGTTAGTATATTTTTTTTCTTCTTTGGTATCACACTTTGAATAATGTAACAAGGTTCGGTGCAAAACCTCGTCACCATTAGAGACTCCCCTGACAATATGCTTAAAAAATAATTATTGCGGTCCTAATCCAATCAGAATTATTAAGTCAAATTTTGTTAGTTTCGCCTGTTGTATACAAAAGGATACAAAGCATTATCTTTGAATTTAAGAATACAAAGAAAATTAAAATATTGTTTGGAAACAATATTTATATCCCGTATGGGAGACGTATGCCAAAGGCAGTCTTTTTTTGGTGAGCTAAAAGGTGGTCGATGTAACAGAGGCGCCCCACGGAAACGCTTCAAACACCTGAGTCAGATGTCCTGAAGGTCCGAGAACTTCCGGTTCCCTTTTATGGACCTCTTGACCAAGGAAAGGCTTTTATCCATGGCCAGGATGAGGCATCGGCTCTTCGCTAATCCCTCTGTCCGAAATCCCGCCTTATCCGAAACGATCATGTACTCTCGTCCGGTATGTCGCTGGACACGACCCCCTTGAGCCCCACACGAGTATCCCCCTCTCGTGCGAGGCCGGAGGCCGAGCCGCGTGGGGGCCTTTCGTATGCCTATTATGTCCAGCTTCAAACACCAGCTTAGGCGTCAACTTTCTTAGGCTGACATAGAAGAGAGCACCTGGTTGCATGCGGCCTCAGAACAGAACCTGTTGGTAGGTTTTCTACTGAAAAGAAGAGGAAAAAAACATTTGCACTTTCAATGTAATATTTACCTCTTTGTGAATTCCGGTAGAGCAAAAATTGTTCATCTGGCTCTGCATTATCTTGGTCTTTGAAAACGAGATTAACGAAAAGGAGATTAAAAAGATATGCTCCATTACTGTCTATATATTTAACATTTAGCTTATATAAAGAAAAACAAGCAAAATTAAAAAAAAAAATATGTAAAAAAAAACAACAGCATACCTAGGGGAAATAACTCTTCCCTTTTAACTATGTATATCAGTAATGTAGAAGTTATTTTTCTTATTTGATATCAAGTGAAGTAATAAAATGTATTCATTCAAGTCTTAATAAATAACAATAAAAAATAGTTTAAAGTATCAACTTGATTGGAAAATGCATACGAAAGATATAGCGGTAACAATTGTTTAAGAGGACTAAACCTTACTAATTTAGCCATTTATCTGAATACTGAAGGATTAGTTTCCTTGTTGGTATCAACCAAAACAAAATAATTAATAATAATTACTAGACAAATTGATTAATGATTTGTATTGATTCATGTCTGTTATATGCTCTCGCTCGCTCCTCATGGATTGAAGATGTGAGACTTGGAGTCTCGAGATTTGAAGCAAGAAGATTTGGCAGGGTGAAAGAGCGCCGAACCAACAAAAAGCTGAGAGAAGAAGCAGGCCTATCCTCAACTGACCAAATCTACCCATGCCGCGTATGGGGCTGGCGTTTTAAAGCGAGGATTGGACTTTACAATCATCTTCGAGTCCATATGAAATGGGAAATGATGGAGCTATATAGGCTATATATATATGCCAATGAAGAACTGTGCAAAGTTTCAATTTGATCTGAGAATGGTCATGTACATACAAATGCACAAACAGATAGACAGAATGAGTTGATATAAGACTTGTAAAAAAAAAAAACATTTTAAAAAGCAGCATATGTATTTCCTTACTCATCTTTGAAATGTCACTGGGATAATCAAGGAACACCAACGTTGAGTCATTTAACACATTCATTGAAAACAAAAGTATATTTTACTCCCCCTTGTTTGCTTTAGTTTCCCAGTCTTCTTATCACCCTGTAGGTTCCAATTCAGAGCCTGCTTTACCCAGCTCCATTTGCGTCTTTCGATTTCTTGTTATTGGAAATCTATCATTTAGCACATTTTTTCTCAGTTAGGTCTTAATTAACATTTACAAATAGATCAAACACATAAATGCGCGTTGGCGTTATTGTTGTCTTTTAAGGGAAAATGTGTAATTTAATTTATTTTACCACTTAAGATCGAAATCAATCACTTTCCTAACTGACTAGCCGTTTCTCGAAATATATATTTTTTTTATCTACCTTTTGTTTTTCACATAAAAGTACATTTGACCACATTTGACCATAAACACACACAAACATGTATCATTTTTAACACATAGTAAAATAAACATGTATAATAAGTCTAAAAAATTTACAGCCAAAACGTCCGGCACCAAAAAGGTCGCACCAAAACAAACACGCCCTACTTTGCACAAGCCGAGGAGTAACACTCACAATGAAACCGCTGACAGAATATTAATATTTAAAAAAGGCAAAGGCAGGTCGAACTTCTATTGAAAAATCAGACGACAAGCTGAAAATTATCGTCACAGCGAAGCAAAACGACGTTAAATAGGAATCTACAGGTTCGAAAATTCAGGACAGGCTTGAAATATCACATCGATTATAGGCCAAGGAATTCCCGATACTTTGACAAGTGGCCAGTAAAATTAGCATAAACACTTTTAATTTTAAATACATCGGATACTGGCCGCACGCCACGGCTATTTTGCAAAAATACCGATGAGTTTTTCATTGCTGGAAATGCTAATGGATATAAGCCCTTCACTGCCCATAAAATGATTCCACATGGCATGGGTCTCAAATAACCTCTGACAACCAGTCCAACTCCTGGCCTTCAAGTGTGGCGCATATATTCAGCGGCACTGTTTTCACCTACAGGGGAAAGGGTGAAGGCTAGTAACTGGCGCCTACGCCAGTAAGCTTTAAGCAGGAGAGTCTCGTTAGTAATGGCTGGCTACACACCTAGGAGAAGGAAAACTGAATTCAAACCTCTGCTGCCTTGCAGCTATACTCAATCATGGGAAAGGCTTCGGGAATCAACCCTGAGGAAAACCAGGAGCCGGCGACACTTAAGCAGCTTGCAGCCCTTAGTACTACACTCTGGCACTTGCCGCTCCTTTTGATACAATCAGCGGCGTAGAGAGGGTGGACATGATGTACAGGCAGAGAACACTGCGCTCTATGGACGCAACGCTTCTAATGATGCCACTTTTTCATTAAATGGACCAAAGGTTTAGAACTCAACTGTCCACTGATCTCAGACAGACAGCATGCTTCACTACATTCAAGAAGAACATTAAGACCTATCTTTTCAAAACTTTCTTAGATTAGTTTGTCATTTTAGCTCTCATGATTATGTTTGTAATGTTATCACAACGCCTTGAGCCTACATCGTGTTTGTTCACAGTGCTCTTTAAAGTAAATTATTATAACTATTATTATTCATCTTATTTCCATGAGATGATCCATAGTCGTTTCGGGACTGAAGGAGGCCGAAAAACGAGTTTTTGTGTACAGTATGCTTTGTTAAATTTGGCAAAACACATATAATCAATATTACCTTGAATATTTTGTCGAATCGTTTGAGCCACTGGAGTCGTTTCTAAATAAATAAAAAAAAGTATGATTATAAATATAGTTGTTTTTTTTAAGTCTAAATTCTGTGTTATGCATAAGTCTTTTACTTTTTTTTTTTTCATTCTTTAACCCTTAAAGTGCTGAACTGTTTTACAATGAGTGCAAACACAAGTCTGATGGTTAGAGGCTTAACTACCACACGCGTTTTAAGGGTTAAACAATCAGATAATGTACATTTTTAGGCGTAGATAGATAAGGGTGGCAGTGTTAAAATGCCCTTTGAACTTGATAGTCCCTAGTTTGAACACGGTATAAATAATAAATATTACCATGAAAGTTTTGTCCAGAGTATTGTAATGGTTCCTCCATTTCTGTACTTTCTGCATCAACATCTTTAGAAACAAAAATAAAAATTATATATTGAAAAGTATTTTTAAAACAAAGCAACAAAAGTTTTATAGCGATTCTTTTTCTCTTTTCTTGAAACTATCAACAGAATATACACTGTACAAATACTCCTTCTTCCCTAGTGCTATTAGAGCATGGAATGGGTTACCTGAGTCAGTCAGGAAAATTAATGACTTGCAGAATTTAAGTCATTGGTTAACATGCATGGCTAGATTTTTTAAGTAACGTCTGTATTTTATAAGATAAGAGATAAAGATTTAGATTTTAAGGCTGCCTGTTTATGTATGCGCTCTGAACAGTTGTTTCAATGTTCTTGGGTTCAAAAACAAACCCTGCCCGCCGTCACGACCCGAAACATGTAAAATAAACAAACAAGACTAGATCTACTTGATTTATATGGGGATTAATTGATAAGCGAATTTTATTTTTCTTCTGCTAATAACATAAGTTGTTTTATAGAATCCCTAAGATGCCCGTTGCATTACTGATCCCGCTTGGGTGAAGCGTTCTAAGTCAATACTCAATAACAAAATACACGAAATAGAAAAGTTATATTTATTTAAGTAATTAAACACTGTATTAAAGACTTAACTCTTTCTCTCCTAACTGACGATAACAGCGTTGATTCCACCAGAATGTTGTAAATAATTAGGGAGAGAAAGAGTTAATCCTCCCCCCCCCCTTTTTTTTTTCACTTCTATGCTACTTTATTTTATTATATATATCAACAGTTAACAAAATATCCCTTTAGTGGTCTGGTTGGTACATGACAACCACAAAGTTAACTCTTTCTCTCCGTAATTATTTTCCTCGTTTTGATAGTATTATTCATTTTGCAAATTTGTATTTCACTATCCTGTTGTAATTAAAATTCAATAACTTTTTTGTTTCCTATCAGAAAATGTTATATTATAGGAAAATGCATGCTCTTTTTGCACAACACAAATTTAAGTTTATAAATCCAAAATGAGCCTAGTTTAATGCGGGTCAAATCAACGTTGGCATCGTCAATAAGGAGAGAAAGAGTTTTAAAAAGTGTAACACTAAAAATACTCTATGAATTTTCTTCGACTTCTCAAATCAATTTACATATATATTTATTTATTTTTTATTTTTTTTTATTAATGCACGCAACCTTTAATCTTAATGCAAGCAATGTACGGTATTAGACACCGCAGACATTTCTTCAAACTATCAATTTCAGGCCTAGAGAAAACAAGAGTTTTTTTTTATCAATCAAGAATGTAAGTTATTTTCAGGCCTTGCATCTGCCATCTTTCATTTTTGTAAGAATCTCATTTGCGTTTTCTGAGAGGAGCACCGTTCTATCGCTGCCATATCTCTCATTATTGCAAGGCTTATCTCCCTTTAGCTAAGTATATTTTCTCAGATAAAACAAAATTAATTAATTATGACTAATTGATGTAATAATCGGTTCAATTTTTTCATTGCCATCGACAACGAATAATTTGCAGTTATAATTTGACCCGAGAACTGGAAGAATGAGAAATGACGTGCAAAAGATTTCAACCGGACAGACGGACGAAGGGATGTGGTATAAGCTGAATAGAAGGAAGACTCTACCATACGAAAGGTTTTACCTAGCTGGAATGTCGATTTTTGCAGCGATCTAAATTTCTTACGCCTCAGGTAAATTGCAAGAAAGGTTATAAATATAATGACAAGGACAATAACGACAATCTGTACGGCTACAAGAATCACAATAGTGTTGATGTCTTCTTCCACTGTGTGGCCGGCTCCTTTATCTGAAATATTAATAGATTTAAGTCAAAATAATCATCGCATTAAAATTGGTTATGGTTATTACTTTATTTTAATTATTGCTAATTATTACATACTTGATAAATGGCACAATTAATTTTAACTCAACCCGCAAACTTCATGTCCACATAGGATGGTTACATATGTCTCTGTATGTAGAGCTCTGAATATAACTGCATGTGTGGAGCTAGGAGATTACTTACATATACATTATAAACATACCATTAATTACTTTTTTCTACTTTGAAAATACACTGTAAACTGTTATGTCTTTAACTTACAATTACAAAATAGCTTTAGTTTTCTGAATCTAAAATTTGGGCTAAACTTTCAAACTATGGATAAAATATTCGTTTATTCCAAAAACTCAATCTTAAGCAAAAATGAATATTGATATTTGAACAACATAATTCAAAACACTTTTATGATATTTAAATGTGTAGTTAACAATATTCGACCTCTTTCTGAAATAGTCTTTAATTAAAAAAAAACAACACTTCTCTTTAGGTGGAGGTATCTTTTTCATAAGCTAATGGAAAACCTTATGCATCGAGTTCTTCCGTTTTTTTAGCACTAACTTATGACGTCTCCAACTTACTTACTTAGACTTACTTAGACTTAGGTCCTCCCGCGCCGTTCGGCGCTTTGGGCAGCAAGCCGTCTCCACAAAGATCTGTCACTGGCAATGTCTGAAGCCTCCTTCCTCCTGGTGTCCACTGTTCTCAGGTCCTCCATGAAGGTGTGGTGCCAAGTAATACGAGGACGTCCCTGTTTGCACTTTCGTCGTATTGGCCTCCATGTCATCGCAACTCTTGGTATGCGTAATTCATTTTGAAGTAGAATATGTCCCGCAAACCTCAAGCGACGCTCAGTCACAACCTCACTAAGTGTTCGACTCCCAGTTCGCAATAGAATTTCCTTGTTTGAGACACGATCTGCCATCTGCCGGTCCAAAGCCCCGGGTGGAGGGTTTGGCGTGGGGCTAGCGACCCAACCCTGTAAAACCACTATTGCTACAGAAACGGCAAACTTGACACACACATCTCCAAGTAGATATTTAAAAAAAAAAGAATGGATGTCATACTGTGTTTTTCGCACACCTGGCCTAAGAGGAAGAGGGAAACCATACCAATATCGAGGTGTCTGTTGGGATACTTGATAGTTTGTCATACGTAGTCATTAAATATTCATAACCTTTATTAAAACATTTTTGGTGAGATGAGGGCGGGTGAAATATGTTGCTTTATATACTATAGAATAGTACAGTAAACAAGGTTACAAAAGACAGTTTGTGTGGAAACACAAACTCAAAATCGGCCCCCGAAGTAAAATGTTTTACATAATTCGGATAATCCTTCAGAGATAGTTTACTTCCTAGTCCAAACCTCCCGCAGGACGACGGGGAATGGGAGCAGGCAGGGTTTGAACCTTCGATCGTCGATAAATCCAAACGACAGTACAGCGCGCAAACCGCACGACCAGTGGTCCACCCAGGTAGGCTTCGATATTTTCAGAAAGAACATCCGAATGAAATTATATCAAAGACAAATGAGAGATAAGAATGGAGAAAGAAGGTTAACAGATCTTGTGTAGTGCCCCAACCGTCCCGCAGATCAAAGGATACGTGAAAGTGAATGTAAAGTTAGATGTGAACCTGGCCTAACTAGTTTGTGGTCTATAGGGCAGATGATGTAAAGTTCATCTGTCGTTGTGGCCTACGGTTAACGAGGGTGTCATGTAGCCAGCACAACGACCAACCGCCTTTGCTTATCCCCAACTAATGTCAGGTACCCATTAGAGCTGGGTAGACTCAGAAGTTGAAAATCCCAGTCTTCACCAGGATTCGAACCCGGGACCCTCGGTTCGAACTAAATAAGTTAATTTCTTTGAAAAGGCTCAATCTCATTTTCGAATTCTCAAAAAAAAAATAAAAAAAAGATCATCCTTACCATTTAGAAAAAATATTCACGAAAATGATATTTATAAGATTACTATTCGTCTTAAATTAGGTGTAACATATAATGCATACTAATTAGCTTTTTCTTATAAAAAACTTCTTGCATAATTGATTTTTAAAAATTAGAATTTTCGCTTTCAGGAAAAAAAAAAGTAGCCGTTGCATCAGAACTTTGAATGGTCTAAAATATTGGGAAGTCGGATTTTCAATATATCTTCTAGTTTACGAGATCTAAACGGGACGGACGGACAGACGGACAGACATTTCGCTCAAAACTAATAGCGTCTTTTCCCCTTTCGGGGGCCGCTAAAAAAAACAACAACCTTTTAATTACAAAAAGTTCTGGTGTTCTTTAATAATCATTTAAAAGGCCAGCGCTAAAACTTCGAATACCAGTCAGATGGCTGCCTGGTTCTAACATTGCCCACTCCCACACCCCTTCGTTTACGGGAGTAAACTGTCTTAAACTCTGAAGGAACATAAAAAAAAAAAAAAAAAAAGCGGCTCAATGCGTTGACGATTTTATAAGAATATATTATTATGATGAATTACCATTAGAGATTATTCTTCTTCGTAATACTTTTAAGAATTCTAGACATTGGCAAGATTGCCACCATCTACCTGTCTGATCAACCTTCTGTCGGGAAAGATGAAAAAAGTAAGTGCCTACATTCCTATTACCGATGACTCGTAATCCGAGACGCTCTGATTAGGAACAGCCCAATAGCCGAGCATTCAGAGAGAACTCTCCCTCATTCCTTCTCTGTACCAATCACTGAATCAGCCGACATAAAAAAAAACGGCCCTTTGAGGATCGGTGTGTAGATGGCAACATGTTTGTTGGGGTTTTCTTTCATTCCCCGCCAGTGCAATAAACTCTTGTCTTAAGGCACCCAAACGGGAGATCTTCTCGCTTCCCTCCTGGTCTAATCGTCTCCTGTATTGATGGTTTTCACCTAAGGCCATCGTGAGTCTAAGAAGTATCTCCCGGGAACAATAGAAACGTATTAGAGTTCCATGTTGAATGTTATAAATTATTTGTAAAAATGTGCATCGACTCGAACATTTTTGAAAAATTTGACTTGTAATTAAGGTTAAGTTAATTTAGTTAAATATTTACTTTCTGTAATCTTCTCCATTGCAGTATGACCTGAAAAGGAAATAAGAAACCTACAAGTTATCGATATTTAATAGAATCGACTTTGTGGTTTACGACTACAAATCTATCTTGACAGAAAAAAAAAATATTTTAAAAATATATTAAAACGCACTAAAAAGTAAAAATATATATATAAAAAAGAAATCTTAGAGTTAAAGTTAAAGTTAAATTCACACCCAGACCTTTATCTTTTTTATGTAATCGCTATCATGAATAATTTTTTTTACTATATATTATTTTCGTTTTTTAGTCTGAAACTTTGACAATTATTTTCGACAACTGATGTAGTAAGTTTAAACGATTCAAGCCTTCTCATGATGGGCTTGCTCATTTAGTTGAATGACGATAGTGACAGAGCGGATCAACCAGCGCAAGGTGTGGAATACACTAAATCTGAATCTGAAGACAGGCTCTCTTAGCCGACAAAGGCGTAATTGATGTAAATTGTATGTCTTATGTACTTCTAAAAGTAAATCGAAGCATTTTTGTAGAAGAAAAATAATTTTTTGAAAATGATGAATAAGACAAGGTTAATTAACTAATCCATTACAAAGTTTTCTTTATAATGAATTAATATAGGCCCTACACATTGTCTTTGATATAATCTTTTGTGACGGTACGCACTACTACGGCGTACCGGCACTTTTTATGAAAAAAAAATTTTTCTTTTATTTTAACGTATAATATTAATTTTAGTAGTTAAAAGTTAGGCAATCAACTACTGAGTACCGGCACCTAAACACTGAGTACCGGCTCCTATTTTTTTTTTTTTTTTTTTTTACAAAAAATGCACTGTAAATATATATCGGTAATAATTATGACTAATTGATGAACTAGTTGGCTGATTTTTCTTTTATTGATTCATGTTCCCTTTACCACCGAGGTCTTAAAAAAATAAATAATTCGACCATACTATACAAAAAGTGTTTTAGGAAAACCAGCCAATGAATCGTAATTTTAATGTAGGCCTATATAATCATTTCTTTTAAGGAACTTACCGAATATCAGGCGACATGTGATATTCTCAGTGCGTGCGTTACAATAGCTGCATAAAAAACTCATTGAATCATCATTCGCATTGGTCTCAGCAAAATGAGCCGCACACCTTTCTGACTCTGCTACGGCCGCACCGTTATGATAAATTGTAGCCATCGTTGCAGAGGGGGCATTTAAGTCACAGCAAAATGTAATCTGTTTGGTATGACTCAAATCAATGAGACATTCAGTGGGAGATAGCTTTTTCCCGTTCACGTACAGAGCTACATTGAATGGATCTGTGGAAATAGATTTTATTTTGAAGAAAACTTGTTATTTAGGAGGAGCGGTGGCAAGGTGGTAAAGCGCTTGGCCTCGAACCGGAGAGTCCCGTGTTCGAATCCTAAGACTGGGATTCTTAACCTCGGGATTTTTAGGGCGCCTCTGAGTCCACCCAGCTCTAATGGGTACCTAACATTAGTTGGGGAAAGGTAAAGGAGATTCGTCGTTGTATACACCACATGACACCCTCTTTACCCGTGGGCCACTGAAATAGATACAATTTTCCCGATAGACCACATGGTATGAATAGGATACTTTTTTACAATTATTTTACGTACGGAATGTCCATAGATTGGAGAAATCGCAAGATTAAAGACAAAACAATCTAAACTGTTAGTGTCTTCTGAAAGCTAAAAGGAATCAAATTAAATACAAATTTCTCATATGATATTGAGAATCCTTATTCAAAATGGACAATTTAAAAATATCATGTGTGAAACGGCTTGTAGGATATTAGCGAGCTAGTGGCTTTCAGGGGTGCAGGTCAGGGGCGTATCTAAGAACTTTCCATCGTTTGGGGTCCCGAGGGAGGGGGCTTGATCTCTTTGGGGGCCCCTGCATTTTGCGTAATATTTAATTTTTAATTTAAAAAATAATTTGGGGCCCCCAGGAAGTGGGGGCTCGGGGGGATTTTCAAATTCTCCCCCTTTCTCCCCCAACTTAGCTACGACACTGAAGAGGTACAGTCATTCGTCTGAGATAGGGTCGTTGGACAGAAGAATGTTGGCTACCAAATAAGTTGTACCGTTCATAACAGACTTAGTAACTTAGTGTATTTTTTTTAAATACCAATATACGCAGAATGACTAGGTTTTGGTAATGTCACACTCAACATAAGGGAGTGGTTACCCACCATTATAGTGTAGAAGCCGAGTCACCGTGTACCAATCTATAATACAGCGGTTCTCAACCTTTTAGGCTCGGCGACCCCTTTTTTCACCCCCCCCCAAACCCTGCCACGACCCCCCCCCCTCCCCCGCACATACATACAGAAAAAGAAGAATAGACAATAACAATCCATTTTTTCGATGGTCTTCCGCGAACCCTGGCAAATCGTCGATCGACCCCCCAATGGGGTCGCGACCCACAGGTTGAGAACCTCTGCTATAAGATATATTTTGAAATTCGTTTAAGTTATAAGGATACAATACAATAATTATATTTTTTTTTTCTTTAGTCTGTACAATAAGTAATTTAAGTTAATTAAACGCTCACATTTAGTCTAAAAATTCAAATTACATTAGATTCTAACATTAACTTAGACTATTTAAATGTTCTGTATTTTTTATGTATATAACTTAAACTTACCAAATACAGTAGGGAGATTGATAATGTTACTTTGTATACGATGTGTTCCATTAGATATCGCGATCAAAAGAATGGCTTTATTCATTAATGCCTTGGCTAACATCTGAATGCTGATTTGATACTTATTGTCAGTAATCTTTTCACAGCGCACAAAATAGCTCGTTCTCTGTAAGCATCTTGAAAACGATATCTCTTGCAACTAAAACAATATAATGAAATAGACAAGCAGTTTTTCTAAGTTGTTATTTGTTTTACTAGGTTTCATACTTGAGACAAAATGTTTGATTATCTAGAGGTCTATACTCTATAGCCACGTGATGAAACATTTCATCGTAATAAATAACAACAAAATGTTTTCTCTAAATATTTTTTTTCATAACACAATGAAAGCTTATAGAAAAGCTAAAAAATAGACCACAGAAGCCAGAGGAAGCTTCAAATGATGGACACTTCCCAAGAACGATAATCAAATTAATTCTATAAGTTTTATGAGAACAGAGTAAAAGAAGGGGTCAAGCGGCTTGACCTCCGAACGGGGTTCCTGGTTCTAACTCTAGTGAAGACTAAAACCTTTAATTTTGTGATCTTAAGGTCTAATAAAAGTTAAAGCGGTTGGTCGTTGTGCTGGCTACTCGACACCCTCGTTAATCGTAAAGGAAATGGAATCTTTACTTTTTAGAGTTATAGAAAAAGGGGAAAGAATGGAAACTTCAAGGTTGTTTGCTTGTGAATTTAGTATCTAAATTGATTTACGTTGTGACTTATCATATACCATCTGATATTGTCACGTATCATTAAAACATCTAGACAAATATATATTAAAATTATACTTCACATCGAACCGTGACACAGATTGAAATAAAAATATGCATGTTTTGATTGTTGCATTTATTTGTACAGTTATTGACATTTCGCCAGTGGCGTGGCTAGGAATTAGACAACATATGGGGGAACGGAGGGCTTAACCACTTTGGTGGCCTCTACTATTTGCGTAATATTTAATATTTAATGTAAAAAAAAATTCGAACACTAATTTGGAGTCCCGTCTCAACAGGGGGCACGGGGGATTTTAAAATTCTCCCCACTCCTCCCCTCACCTTATCTACGCCACTGCTTTTCGCAAGTTATTTTAGTTTAAAATTATTATTATCATAAATAATTTATCTTTAGAAACTACTTACCACTGAATAGACTCTACTCTTACTATCCTTCATTTCTATGGATACAATTTCCACGACAGTTTTAGCATAATCATTTGCTCCTGTGTACTGCAGGAATGCTTTGAGGCCCAACCTATCAATCTGTGCCAGCAGGCCATGGGTACAGTTTGTAATGCTATCCTTTTGGTTGAATTCTTGAAGATTGACAAAGATGTCTTCTGATGATAGAAAGCTTTTTTTAAATTAATTAATAATTAATTCAGCAGTAGCATATATTTAGAATGTCTACGTTTAAAATGTCCATTTAACAGGTAACACATTTCAAATGTCTAGAATTACCTTTGATGCCGTCGTTAACATCAATAAGAAGAGCTGCAATGTGCAATAGTGCTGCGTAATTAAATATTCTCATGCGATTCATTCTTGTTAAGTAAAACCTTTTTCTTATCAATCCTAAAAAGAATGAGCCATTTCATTATACATTACCTTTTACCCTTCACCTATCCCTTAGTCTGTTGGACCGTTGGGGCACCAGGCAAGATTTGTCGACCGTCTTTCTCCATTCCTCCCTTTTTTTTGCCTTGTTCAGAACCTCTCTCAATGGCAGGCCTGTCCATTCTTTAATGTTGTCCTCCCATCGCTTTTTCTGTCTGCCTCTTCTTCTTTTCCCTGGCACTGTTCCCTGAAGAAAGGTCTTTGCGAGCCCCGTAGATCTCATTATGTGGCCAAAGGTTTTAAGCTTTCGTTTTTTCACAATAGTAAGCAGGTCGTCATGAGCTCCGATCGCTACAGTAACCCTGTCTCTGATTTCTTGGTTTGTGATGCGGTCTTTGAATGTGATGCCTAGGATCCTTCTGTAGCATCTCAATTCCATTGCTAGGATCCTCCTCTCAAGCTCTGCATTCAACGTCCACGACTCACAAGCATATAAAAATGTGGCCATGACCAGAGAGCGCATCAGTCTAATTTTGGTGCCGAGGGCTAAGCCATTATCTTTCCATATTATTTTAAGTTTTGAAAGGGCTGCTGTGGACTGTGCTATTCGGGCCAATAATTCGGGTTTTGTTCCCTCATCTGAGACAATAGCTCCGAGGTATTTGAAGCTGTTAACACTAGTTAGCTTTTCATATATATATACGTTGAATGCAGAGCTAGAGAGGAGGATCCTAGCAATGGAATTGAGATGCTACTGAAGGATCCTAGGCATCACATTCAAAGACCGCATCACAAACCAAGAGATTAAAGACAGGGTTACTGCAGCGATCGGAGCCCATGACGACCTGCTAACTATTGTAAAAAGACGAAAGCTTAAAACCTATACATTACAAGATCTACGTGGCTCGCAAAGACCTTCCTTCAGGGGACAGTATCAGGAAAAGAAGAAGAGGCAGACAGAAAAAGCGATGGGAGGACAACATTAACGAATGGACGGGCCTGCCATTGAGAAAGGTTCTGAACAAGGCAAAAAAAAAAGGGAGGAATGGAGAAAGACGGTCGACAAGTCTTGCCTGGTGCCCCAACGGTCCAACAGACTAAGGGATATGTAAAGGTAGAAATTTTTTTTTATGTATATATATATAGCATGGGCGTAGCCAGGGGGGGGGGTTCTTGGGGTTCAAACCGCCCCCGAAATGAAATCCCCCCCCTGGGGGGGGAACGGAATTAAGTGACTGGTTTTTGCTTTCATTTTGTTTATTTTAGGTGAGATTTTAATACTAAATCATCACTTACCACAGCACAGCCGAGGGGGTTTTGAGATTTAAAAAAACCCTATCAGGGGGTTTTGAGATACAAATCCCTCTACCAGGGGGGCTTGAGTTTAAAACCCCCTACCAGAGGTTTTTGCAGTTAAATCCCCCTCTTCTATAAAACAAAACAAAAAAATGCAAACAACAATCCCCAAATTCTAACAGCACAGTTAAGAAATATTTTGATTTTAAAACCCCCTCTTCAATATAAAAAAAAGCAAATTACACACTCAAAATTCTATAAGCGTAGCCAAATGGGTTTTGAGTTTAATTTCACCCCCCCCCCCCCTTTTCCAGTTGGGGTTTGAAGCTAAAAAGTACCTATTCAATATAAAAAAAAAGCAAATTACACACTATAAAATCTATGAGCGTAGCCAAAAGGGTTTTGAGTTTAAAACCCCCTGCCAGCGGGGTTTGAAGCTGAAAACTACCTTTTCAATATTAAAAAAAAAAGCAAATTAGGCACTCAAAATGCGCGTAGCCAAAGGGGGTTTTGAGTTTAAATCCCCCTCCTCCAGATGGCTTTTTCTTTAAAGTTTAAAACCCCTCCAGATGGTTTTGAGTTTAAAATTCCCCTACAGAGCGTTTAGAGTTGAAAACCTCTCTCTTCAATATTATTTTAAAGCAAACTACAGTCACCAAATTCTATGATCGTAGCTAAATGAGGTTTTGAATTTAAAAAAACAACAACAAAAAACTCCAGAGATTTTTAATTTAAAACCCCTCAACAGATGATTTTGACGAAAAAACTTTCCTTTTCGATATAAAATCTAAATCGAAATACAGGTATGTAATTCCAGGAGCGTAGTCAAGAAAGGTTACAAATTTCTACCAGTGGCTTGGGCCCCATTAATAAAGTGTGAATAGTCTTCTGCCAAATTGAAAAACACAAAATGTGGGTCAACAAAGATGGCTAAGACAGATTTTAGGAGTCAGTCATAGAGATCGGGTCTAAATCAAATAATTTTAAATCACATGCCGAACTGGGAGTCGAACCCTTAGTAAGGTTGTGACAGAGCGTCGTATGAGGTTTTGCGGGACATGTTCTCCGACAAAATGAATTACGCAAAATAAGAGTAGCGGAAACAGCTTGCCGGAAAATGCGCCGAACGGCGCGAGAGAGTCTAAGTCAGTAAGAATAGCACATTAGGTTTTTGAAATAAAACTTTTTTAATAGCAAGATAATGCACTGTAGATACCTCAGAATATGCATTTTGTTGGCTTTCAATACCAGAAATAGTGCTCGGCGGCGGGGCTTCGCCCCGCGCTGGGGGGAGCGCTGCGAGCTCCCCCAGACCCCCTTGCTAGCAAGGGCAGGGAGTCTACAAGTTTTCCACTAATTCCAGGAAGAATCTATTCTAGGGCACATTAAATGTCTTCCGAAAGGGTCAGAGTGTAATAAAGATTAATTATGTACACACACACATATATATATATATATATATAATTTTTTTTCCTCGGGGGGGGGGGGAAGCAGGGGGAATCCCCCCCCCCCCAAAACCCCTCCCGAAAAAAAATCCTGGCTACGCCCATGATATATAGATATATATAACCTTGATCAAACGCTGGATAAAAGAAACAACAAGATATAAACATTCACTTTAAACAGCTCCCCTTCAACAAAGGCTTATAAGATGAATCTAATGTTATGTCATTTAAAACAATATTTTAAAATTAATTCACAAGTTAAAAACATTTAGGTCATTTTAAAATTATAATATAAATAGAGAGTATAATGAGATGGAGCCTTAAAAATAAATGTTTCTAGCAATTTATCTTCAGATATTTACTACCTTACAGACGTAACTATAGTATATATTATTATAAGAAATAAACTCCGTTATTTATCACAGATTTCATACTATTCATTTAAATATAAGCACACAAATAGCCTAGTATTTAAGTCAATGCAAACTATAACATAATTTATATTTTATCATACAATCTTAACGAAGGAATGTAAACAACACTGAAAAAAATCTGATAGGGCCTGCATATCAAAACGAAAGCCACAGAAAAATCTTACCCAGCTATCAATGTAATGTATTATTTTTAACACGAGTATGTTTTGTGTTGAAATGTTACAGAGTTGTATCAATACATTTAGAATCAGAACAAATATCAATGGGAATAGATCAGGGAATACAGCTTGCAACATACAATTCTAGAGAACTGCAGTCTTTATAATCAAAAGTTTGGCCGAAAAATCGATATCCGTAGGCCTACAAACTCCATATGAAATAGCCAAATATAATATGTATTTACTGAATACATGCTTACGTCTTTTTGAAGACTTTTACTTTCATTGAATTTGATTGAATATTACATATAGATATATATATGTAGGCCTATACCGTAAGCGTAGTGGGGGGGGGGGGCAAGGGGGGAACACGCAGAGGGGTGCCATAGTTTTTTTTTTTTTTTTCTGGAAATGTTCAATCAATTTTTTATAATTAATTTAACTACCAAACAGTTTCACATAAAAAAAAAAACAACTTCTTTCATTACTTGATGTCTTACAAATTAACATTATGCTTATTTTAATACCAATTTATCTTTTATCCTTAATTCTTATAGATATATCGTAAGATAGAAAATAAATAGATATCAACTATATAGATAGATAGATAGATAGATAGGATTAACGAGGGTGTCAAGCACTACGACCAACCGCATTTACTTTTCCCCAACTAAAGTCAGGTACCTATTAGAGCTGGTTGGACTCAGAGGCGCCCAAAGATCCCGAAATTAAAATCCCAGTCTTCACCAGGATTCAAACCCGGTTCTCGGTTCGGAAGCCAAGCGCTTTACCGCTCAGCCACCCCGCCTCCAGATAGATAGATAGATAGATAAATAGATAGATAGATAGATAGATAGATAGATAGATAGAGATAGATAGATAGATAGATAGATAGATAGATAGATAGATAGATAGATAGATAGATAGATAGATAGATAGATAGATAGATATGTTTTATTAGTTTTATTAGTCTCCGACGAATTGAGTTGATGAGTGGGCTATTCATAGAATTAGAGATTTTTGTGCTGTCTTGAGCTTCATGTGTCTTTAACAATTGTGTGTTTGACACAAGACATTTTTTTTTCTGAAATTAGGGTTGTGAAATTCGAGTAGCTTAATTAGTAAACGAAAATAATACATTCACAAAATGGCTATACCTCATAATTTTTTTAATTGTTTGCGTTTTATACACCAGCTACACAGGTCTACAGGTATTACAGATATAAATGTAGGGCTATACAACTATATATATCACAATCTATGTTTTAAATCAGTGTTGTTTTTTTTACAAATATCTTTTATATAGCGCAACTTTCGTTATATAGCATGCTCAAAGCGCTTTGGTCTAATCACTAATCTCATTTATGGACTAGTGGGGAGAGGGAGTATCTGGGAAAAGTTTTTTTCCGTGCTGCTTTTAGACGCTCAGTTAGTCAGATAAACACAACTCTACTCGAGTCTGGTGTCTAACCTTGAGCCCCCTTGATACCTAGCCAAACCAAATTTAAGCGTACTTAGCCTCTATGGTTCCCAGAATTGAGCCATGATACCCTTTTTATAGTCACAATTTGCCCACGGTACGGACCTCCATGAAGAAGACTAAGATTACTTTAATGATTCTTGTGGAAATTAGTTATGATGACAAAGACTTTTTTCTCAATTAAAAATAACACAACGGAAACAGTCAACTAAATAAAACAGACACATTGAGTGACTTCACACAGACATTTTGATCCTTTACATGTTTCCTAGTCAACTAGTGGCGCTGATAGTCTGACCTAGTAACGAACTAACTAGTTTTGTATCGTTTGGTTGTAGTCTTGATTGACAGAAGTCGACCACTACAGGACGCCTTGACCTAGTTATGGTGCAGCGACCCGGGCATACTACCCTGCCTCATAGTGGCGCCCGGGTGGAAACGATCGTAAGAGGAAACGATTTGGCTAAAGGGTAGCAAAACAAGACTTCCGTGGGGGTACCTAAGGGGGTGCGAGAGCATCCTCATTGCACTGCGTGGAGTTGTAAAAAGCTCCCTTAACCTTGTCACAATCCATTCCAGGCGCTGTTCCTCAAGGGGCCGTTACATAATAAATGGCGTGTCCCGCAAGGTTAGCCTGGTATAGAAAAGAAAAATGGCGGGGGTTTTTAGTAGATCTATACGCGGCCTCTTGCCGCGAGTCTTACCCACCCGCTAGACACAACAGTGTACACTGTTTTCATACAGACCGGTAAGAAGGAGCTCTTGTTCATTTTTGCTGGCCTAGAGTTCCAAGAGCCGGACAGTTTAAGAAGAAAACGGTGGAGCAAATGGCTGTTGTCTTCCAAGAGTTTTCCGATTTTACAGAAACATTTTTTTTTAAGTTTTGTTTAAATATAGTAATGTTGTGCGTGCGTTTTTTTTTATGCTCTTTTTATATAATGTTGTCTGAGCTGCGCAACAGTTTAGATGAAACGTTGTCTTGCCAACAAGTTATTCCATATGTTAATAAATTTAGCATTGTCGTAGTATCAAAATTATCCAAGATTTTCTGATGTAATTAAAAGCTGTCAAGTTTGTAAAGGAAAAAAAATAGCCGATAGCCTAAGTATTTTTTTTGGTCATTGTTTTAAGATGATCTTCCCATAAAAGCTTGCGTGTTGTCAGCAATGACGTCTAGATATTTCTATGAGTGATAGATACATAAATGCATACCACAGAAATTACAATTAAAAAACAACAAAAACAAAGATTGGATGAAAAAAGTATTTATTGAACTTAAGACTTTTGTTATGAATAAAATGAAAACAAAAATGAAGTGAATGAAAGTGGATTTTATTTGTTTATTTATGTTCGTCTCAACTGTTTGTGGGTAGCATATCGCAAATCACCAGGAGAACTAATTTCTAATGTTGTTTTTTTTTTTCTCTTTTTTTTTTTGAGGCTTTTAAATGGCACTGAATCCACATTATTAACTTGTAAAATAGTCTTCTACTAATACGCTGATATACTTCAAAGAAGATGTTTACACATCGCTTTCTGCGGGCGTTTCTTTTGAACCACTCTGGGAACCATTGTTAATTTAAATTATGTTCAATGATTTCTTTGAGCAAGTTTTATGGTTCAGTGATGGTGTCTGTAGATTTATTAGTTTGGATCCACAGACCTATATAAATTATATGTCCGATTTGATATTGTTATTTAGAATCTATATAGGTCTGTGGTTCGGGAATTTCCTTTGCATATAATATTAAATATAGATCTATCTACTAGATTTTAGAATTTTAGAGCTAGTCTATTCTACTCACTAGAAATTCTAGATCTATCTAGATCTTTGTCTAGATCTAAATGGTCTACTAGAGTAGTGTTGGGTAATCATGAATGTGAGCGTCAGTCTAGATTTCTAACTGTCTGCATCTTAGTCGTCTTAGACTTAGAGATGAATCATGAATAGATATCTAGTTCTGAATACACACACAAAACTTACAAAAAAAACATTAAATTTACTTGTTTGAAGGTATATGCCTTACTATTTGACTTATTTTATGTCAATATGAATATGAATATTTTGACTTTGTAACACTTTGTTGTCTTGGTTGCCAAGACTTGGTATTAGTGTCAGTACTGACTGTCTACTATATACTATATACTATAATATAGATCTACATCATCACATCTAGATAATCTACTACTACTTACGTTTAAGTGTCTTTTTAGAAGGCCTACTTAAATTATAGGTACTCACTTGGCAGGGGTGGACTGGCCATACACTGATACAGTATATGGGCATGGGCATTCTTCAGGCCAGTACAATTAGGCTGGTAGGGTCAACGAAAGGGCCATATGAATGTCAGAAAATTGTTGTAAGATTTTATAATATTCTCTTTAAAAGCAACACTCTAGGCTAGCGTTGAAGAGATTACTTCCAAAAGTTAAAAGACTTCTCTCTTGGCTGAAATCAATCAACAGAAAAGGATTTACCCCAAAATTTAAAAATATATTGAAGGGAAACCTTGGCTTAAAGTTTGTGGAAATCATTTTTAAAAAATTAAATAATATAATTGTTAGAAAAAGGAAAGAGTTTATATAGTTAATTATATAATATTATTATTATAATTTATTCCTACAAACAAGCGTGCAGCACCGGTTTTAAGCAAGTGTAACAAAAAAAAATTAAAAAATCTCAAAATACTAAGTTGGCAACACCTCTGTAACATCATTGTAAACAAAAGGGCAGCGTGCTGAGCAAACTTGACGTCGCTAATGCTTTTTTGTTGATGTCATATAGATCTAAATATAAAAGTTCTCTTTTTTACAACCAAATGTATTTTAAAATTTTTTAAAAATTTTCGGTGAATCATTAATTTTTGACGCTCACAATCTAGAAATTTAGACATTATTTATGTATGATAATCTATCATCTAGAAAGTAATTTCAAAATTTGCTAGGCCTTACACACTACAGTGCTTACTCAGTTACTGTTACACAATTACTCAGTTACTGAAAGTTACTGGTAACTCATCACTAACTGGGCTTACAAGTTACTCCCTTAGCCTTACTCCTTGGCTTAGGCTTAGGGTAATTTCCACTTTGTAACATAGATAGCTAGTATTAATACTACGATTCTCTCCTAATCAGGCCTTCTGTAAACACTGCTAAGACACAACACATCAATCATAATCATTGATCAAGAACTTGACAACAAGGCTCCAAATAATCTGGTACTTTAATTAATAAGCCTATTTTATATAAGGGTCAAATAAAACAGCCAATATGACACAATTGGCAACACAATCAACTACTACAAGGTTATACTGTAGATCTATATCACGTACTAAACTCATTAACTCTACTGTCTCTTCCTGGACTCATACTTTTCACTGGAGGACTGCACCAGGACTGACTTCATGGCTGACTAACAGTCCCGGTCTCAACGCTCTCCGGTCTTAAACTGCCGCTTTCCTACACACTGTCTCTGGTACACGCAGTGGTCATATTTGCATGCAAAGTTCATGCCAGTACTGTCCCTTGCCCTTCGATGTAGCACGCTAAGCTGTATTGCTGGCCTGTGTCACAAATGTCAGCTGATCACACGCAGTTAACCCTATCGCGCCGCCAATAGGGTTATAACAATATAGATCTAGATCTACATTAGTACATAGCATTCGATATTACTGAATACTTCTTAATACTAGGTATTCGTAGTATTCTAGTTTTAGTTAAGTTATACGTTACTATTTATTTTATTACACTACAGTAATTACAGCATTAATTTAATCTAGATCTATGACTTAGTCATTGATAGATTACTAGATTCAAGATTGTCACTAGTCACTATAGATCTATTAGTCTATACTAACTAACTATAATAATTTTTAATTATATTATATATATATATATATATATATATATATATATATATATATATATATATTATATATATATTTATGTTTACGCCAATATAAATAATACCCTAAATATAGGGCCTATGGCCTAGTGAAATACTACAAGTATAAGCATAGTAAACTAAAATCACTGAAATTAGAGAGTAGAGTGTAGGCCTATTCATTGTTACTTGTAGAGACACTTCAGGAAGAAGGATAAAAAGTAAAGTGGATAAAGATCTAGATTAGATCTAAATCGTCTAAATCTAATATAAAGGCTATTGGATTTCCTCTGGCACTAGAAGAGTGGTTACCCTTTAAGCCCTGTTAAAGCTAGGGTGCCCTGCGTTGGCTTCAGAAGGCTTGATTTCAAATTCAGGTCATTCCTCTCTCCCCCCCCCCCTTTTTAAATAAAATTAATTAAATTTACTTGACTGATCCAAGCAGCTTGTATTAACTTGTATAAATTCCTCATCCATTTGTCTATAATAACACAATTTATATAATTTAATGTATTACTACTCATAGTTAAACTTAGATCTAGATTTGATGTCAAAGAGGTTGCCGGGTCGTGCAGTTTGCGGGCTGGACTGTCATTCAGACTTATTGATGGTCCCCGGCTCAAACCCTACCCTCTCCCATCCTCATTGTCTTGCAGTAGGTTTGGACTAAGAAGTTAATTATCTTCAACTCGGAAAGAAAATCTGATGCATGAAAAACATTTTACAAGTGGGGCAGGTTGATACTTTCAAGTGTACAAAAACTCAAACATTTTTTAAACTCTTGCTTAAAGAATCAAACATCTTAATAAACTCTGAAACAGGTGAAAGGCATTAGACATATCTATAATCTTCAAATGTTGTTATTTTTACTTAAATTATATTCCTCTTATGCCATGTCAAGAAGGACAGGTTCGAAATGTAATTTTCCCACTTTCCATATCGCTCAACTCTGCTTTAAAACTAACCTCACACCCAAGCCCAGTGACTCATTTCATTTGTTTTAGACTTCAAAAGGCCCTATCTATTTTGGGATATTGGGTCCAAAAAACATATATATTATGTCATCCTTAATATTTCTTGGGGATCCTAAGCTAAGAGTTAAATAAGCTTGTGAAATGTGTTACCTATAGATAAACCGGGATAACAAAACAGTATAGATCTCTCTACAGTTTGTATAGATCTCTCTACAGTTTGGTTCACCAATACCAACAAAAACATGTTGCTGCTTGCACAATGTCAAGGATTTTTTATTCTATTTCACTTGCTAGTCAAATTTTTTTTTCAAATCCAATATAATAAGGTACATTTTTATAACTGGAATATTGAATATGTCATCTAAGAGGTGTTTTGCTAAAAATAAACGATTCATGGACCGATCCCCTAAAAGTGAGATATTACTGAGAATAATTCGCTACTATTTAAGATCATTTATAATAAATACGTTAATGCATTGCATCTAATGTTGTTTTCTTTACAAGAACAAGTATCAGTTCTGACATTTGTTTCTTTAAACATGATCTGCTTTGTATTCAAGTCTTTTATCACTAATTTGACCCCCAATGATTTTCTCCTTTTGTACCTGTAATGTTTTACTTATTTTTAATTTTTTCCTGAAACAACCTACTTGAACCATAAAATGCAGCGAACTTAAGTTTCTTGGAATATAAAAGCCACTGACAGTGTACTTTTTTCAATGTTTTGTACATGCTGCTTTTATAATACAATGGTAACAATTTCCTACCATCTGTATTACATGAAAATATTTTTCATGTTGGTTATGTTGGATAATTTTGAATTAAAAGTAGAATATTATGAGCATTACATTTTTCAGGCCACTTACAGGATCATTTGACATTAGTGTCAATCTTGACTGTCCAAATTCTTAATTTTCAGATAAACTATTTTGTTGCATTATTTTTTTAATCTCTCCCTTACAAATTTTCTTATACAAAAAAAAAACTATCTATCTAAAGGGGAGATGATGTAAAGGTCATCTGTTTCTGTGGCCTATGATTAACAAGGGTGTCATGTGGCCAGCACTTCGACCAACAATCTTTGCTTTTCCCCAACTAATGCCATTTGAGCTGGGTGGACTGAGAGGGGTCCAAATATCCCTAAATTATTCATCCCAGTACTCACCAGGATTTGAACCCTGGACTCCCAGTTCAGAAGTTAAGCACTTAACCACTCAGCCACTGCACATGCAATTTAATAATTTAAATAAATATTAAGTAATGTCAAGTATTTATTGAAAAGATACAGTTTAGAACTGACTTGAGTAATAGTTGTACTACAAAAAGAACTGAATTAAAAATATGTCAAACTATTAATGCAAAATAACAAGATCTAAATGTAGATCTATATCTATATCTATAATCACCCCAAAATATTCTACGCTTAACTAACACTAACAGACATTAAAAAATGAAAGTGAAAATGTTTTTAAAATTGACTTTTCAATCAATTCTTACGGGTCGGGCTATTAGACTAAACAATAATATTTATATGTAGTAAATAGATTTTGAAGAAAAAAAAATGTTTTGGCTGATCTGTTTCTGTAAGCCAAGAAATGGGTAGATGCTTATAGATAAACCTTTGGAAATCCTGTGGATGTTTGTCTCTTTTTTTTCAAAATAACTTCTCTTGTATGAAATTTGCCTTTTTTTGTTTCAAAGGATAATGGAATAATTAGAATTTATATAAAATATAAAAATATTTAAGCAATATATTTAAAAACAAAAATAAAGGTAATCCTTGAATAATGATTTGGTTGCTCCCTAAATTCAGTCTTCTGTGATTAATACAGTGTGAGAGACATAACAAACAAGAGGTGGGGTTTCAACTGAAAATAGCGCCCTGCAAGACAAAAGTCTGGTCTTTGGAGTCTACATGCTAGTTGATTTACAATATATATGCCTAGGACATGATAAACACAAAAAATGTATCATTCATCACACTTGTCAAATAATAAATATAAATGCATAAATATGTTTGCATTGAACATCTTCTCATCTCAACTGTACCTTGACTTTCATCATAGGGGTTCTGTGACAGCGTAACCAAATCCCTCCACTTTTCTCTGTTAGGAGCTATTCTTAGCAGGATATCAAGAGAGAGGCCTGTTTATTCTTTTATGTTATCCAGCCAGCTTTTCTTTGGACAATCTTTCTTTGTGCTCCCTCCACTGTACCTTCAAGAATGACTTTTGATAGTGAGTCATGTCCAGCTCAGTTTTTATCTCTTCAGAGTATTGAGAAGTTCTTCCTTTTTTTTTTCAAGTCAAATTGTTGTTTTGTAAAGGTATCTGATACCCTGCATTTTCAAATAAAATACTCAGAAAGACACAAAAAGGCCCATTCCTCGTTCCATATGCTAGGACAAATTTGTACAAATGCTCTTTCTTCCCTAGTGCTATTAGAGCATGGAATGGGTTGCCTGAGCCAGCCAGGAAAACCAGTGGCTCGGTAGAATTTAAGTCATGGGTTTACATGCATGACTAGATGCATAACGCATAGGACGTAATCATCTTTTTTGAAGTAATGTCTGTATTTTATAAGATATGAAAAGATTTTCTGAAGCATTTTCTCTCAAAAGCTTGGATTTTTCTTTGAGCCTCAGCATTCAGTGTCTTTTCACAGAGACTATTATTAAAAAATGCAATTTTATTTTTACCTGAAAACTAATTTTACTCTTCCAGATTTTCCACAGTTTGGTCATGTCAGTGGATGCCAAGCTTAAATAGGTTTTTATCTCTTATTTTGAACATCTTACACTGTCTGCTTATTTTTTTAATTTAAAAAATAAAATAATTTTAAACAAAACATATATTTTACTAAGTAGTAAAAAAATAAAAAAATAATTTCTATTACAGGTCTAAGTGTTTTATAGAAAAAAAATGTGGTCTACCAACTTTAAAAAGATGGACATAAATTTAAGACTCGGCAAGGCTCTCGGGCTCCTAAGTGTCCTAATGGTTCATATTGGTAAGTATTAATTTAATTTTGTTAACAAATGCAATTATTTTATAGAGCCATATTATTTATTAATACTGATGCAAAAAAATGAAGTTATCTTCAATCTGAACATAAAAAATAATCATAATTTTATAAAATTCTAAATGCTTCTAGTAAGATCATAGGCAACAAAAACAAAAAAACGCACTTGGACACCAATTTGAGAAAAAAACATTGTTAAGAAAGCTACAAAGATTCTAAGTATAAAATTCATCCTCTTCTTCATGATTTTAACATTTGACCATCACCAAGAAGTTATGAGACATGGATCACAAAAACCAATAGACACAAAAACTCTTTTATTCCTTTGGGGTTTAAATCATTGAACAAAATGTAAGTTGGAAATTTTACTTGTAATATATATGAGAAGCTGGGCCATGAGAGTATATTTTTTGTGCTATCATACAATGTATTTGCTCTAATTATGTATTTTTTTAATTATTTTTTTTTTAGTAATGCACAATTGTGAAAAAAATTTCCTCACGGATAATAAAGATTATTAGTAGTAGTAATAGTAGTAGTAGTAATAGTTGTATAAATAAAATGTAATTATTTCAATTTTTTGGACTGCAAAAAAAGTTTCTGACTAAGCTAAACTTGTTACAACATAAACTTACTTCTTAAGTAACACATCAAGGAAACTTGACAGAGAACACAAAAAATGAAATTTGCTTACCAGTAGTTTAAATGGTTCTAAATCTGACATAACAATAAGACATTACCTTCAAGGAAGAATGTTAATATAAAAATGAAGACATTTTTTCAACATTTGATACCGAAGAAAGTTGATTTATGTTAAATCCTACTGCATCCTACTGCATGTTTGTTTAGGTAATTTCAATATTGCTGTTTTAAAGTTTTTTCTTGTAAGTTGAGAGATTTAAAATGAAATACATTTGCTTCCATTTATGTTTTTAAATTAAAAAAAGCATTGCTTTGTTTGCATCATATAAAATAATGTATGAAATATGACACTTTTAAAATGGAAAATGGATTCTTATATTAGTTTTTTTTAAAGCACTTAGATGATTTTTGTTTTATTTTTGTCTATATGTTATATTTTGTAAATCTTTTTTTTTTTCAGACTTCAGTACATCTCAAGAGGTAAAATGGACCAGCAACAACTTTAAACACTGCAATCAAGAAAAATTCATAATGAAAGCTACATTCAGCAGAACTAATGATAGCTCTTTCATAGTAAAAAGTGCTGAGTTTGCTGTTTATTTATCAAATCAAAAGATTGATGGAGTAAGTATTCATGATGCTTCTTGAACTATTATTTTAACTTTTTAAAAATATTGTTCTCTAAGATTTAAAATGCAGTCTTACAATATTTTCATAGCTAGATTCAGTTGGTTTGGTTAAAAGTAGAAAAAGAATAATATCTTTAGATTATGCATATTGATAAATCCTTCGATATAAAGTAAATAATAATGATTGAAGAATTGTTAGCTAAAAGAATATAAATAAAAAATATAAGGAAGGATCACTGGTTACAAAACTTAGATTTGAATATAAATTGTTTTTGTTTTTTCAAAGTAAAGTAAATAATAATAGTAATAAGGCTTGTCTGAGTCTTAACGATTAAGGAGTAGTGCATTACTTTACATTGCTATGAAGTACTAGCTGTAAAAAATTAAAATATCCCTTTCAAACCTTTTGATCTATGGATTAGACGATGTGAAGGTCATCTATTTCTTTGGCTGGTTTTAACAAGGGTGTTTTGAGGCCAGTACTTGACCAACCACCTTACATTTCCCCAACTAATGTTAGGTATCCATTAGCATTGGGTGGAAGGGGCACCCAAAACTACCTTAAATTCAAAATCCCAGTCTTAACTGGAATACAACCCAAGACCCTTTGGTTCAGAAGTTAAACATAGCTGTTTCTGGTGGTCAATTTAGGTTCTCTTTTTGCCATCTACATCTGATCACATCTGACCGCATCGGTGGATTTTCTTTTGGTCTCATATGTTTTATCCCATGGAACTTTGTAAGAAATCTCCAATCTCTTTTAGAAGCCGTCTGCTGACAGATATTCTTTTCTATGTCAGGGAAAATAAGTTTTTTTTTAAAGATTGTCTTTATTCGGCACATCTGTTAGCCAAACACCTTTCAGCTCACCAAGTAAATAATGTGCTATGAAATGATTCAGCTATGAAAATAATATAAATGAAATATGAAAAATAAAAACTAATTACAAAATCATAGGTCTTACAGTATAATTGTTTTTATCACCGTTCAGTATAAACTTGGTGATTTATAAACACAATCATACTTTAATTGGAAAAGATAAATGTATGTAATTATTAACTTTTAAATGAAAACAGTTCTCAAAAGTATTTGTAGGTCACTTCTTCTTCTTCTTCTACCCAGCTTTAAACTTTTAACATTCATCGCTTACAGCTCTTTCAATCTCCAGCCCATTTAACACTTTTTATAATGCATTGACCAACCAAGAAGCTAAGCTTCTCTGTTATAGTATACAGGTTTTGTTTCACTGATACAAATTAAAATGACTTATAACTGAAAGGACTGCTGATATTCCAGCTCCCATTCTATCAAGAAAATACAAATTGCATCAAAGACAAACATACAATAAAAAAGAATGAAGACTCAATTGTTTTATAATTTTTCAAAGATAATATAGATTGAAAAAGCTATACACCAATTTTAAATGCATGAACATACAAATACGAGTTAGTTTGCATTAAGAATGGTTTTCAAGAAGACAAGGCACTAGGAATTGTAAATTACATTGTTATACCCTGTCACTTTTTCTTAGCCTTTCAAAAATGCCAAGACTTAAGACCCTCAACAAGAATAAGTTAAGAAATGAGCAGTTCTTCTAGCTATTGCAATCTTTATATTTAATGTACATTTTAATTTTTTTTATTGGTACTTCTATATGAATGTCTTCATGCTATTCTCAAGTGGATGTGACAAATCAGCCTGCCATTTAACTTCAGCTTTGCTTGTATACGAATATGTTTCATGGTAAACTAAAAAATCTTATATTACCATCTGACAGAAAAGCTATTTAAAAAGAAAAATTTGTGTAACGTTTACCCACATGTCTACAATGATCACTGTAGGTTTACTTTTCATTGTCTCTGTGGACTTCCATATTCAATAATTCACAATACTTGTATCCTTAATCTTACTCCTAAAATTTGAAAGTTCTGCTGTATAATATTTGTTTAAATTAGCTTACAGATTGGTAGCAAAAAGCTGGCTAGTTGAAGAAGAAGAAGAAAGCCTTTTTTAATAGAAATATCAAGTTTATTTTCTCAGTGTATTAGGTTTATTAGCATATAGATATAATTTTTATTATTCTCCATTTGTAATATTTAAAAAACCAGTGCCTTGTTTTGGACCTTGACACAAAATGTGAGCCATCTGACTCCAAGTGTTACTGTGAAACTAAAAGTAAAGATGAGTTGGTCATTGTATTTGCTGTGCCTGCTAATAAATCATATATTGGTGCAAAAGCAAGAATCACATATCCATGTGCTAACTTAGTACTCTCCAAAAAGTCTGAGGATTTAAATATTTCAACTGGTGAGTGGCAAGAATATATTTTTTTCTTTTTGATTTATATATAAGGTTTGTCTTCAAGTCAAAAGATTACAAAGGAGTTTAATATTGAATGTAGTTTAATGCAGACCTGTGACCTATATTGTATCACATCTAATGCAGACAAAACCATTGTCTGCCAGAGGTTAATTTATGTTCTCTTTTCACCATCTACCCATGTCTTCTGCTCTTACTTTCCATTTGTAAGAGATCTCCAGCTGCCTCTTTTCTTTGCTAGTTAAGGCAGTCTGGTGCCTGACTTGAGTCTTTTATGTGTTTTTTTTGTGGCACCTTTGTTAGGCTGTCCTTCTTTAACCTCACAAAATAACAGCTGCCACATTTCCACGCTTGTAGTCTGCAGGCTATACACATTTTTACAAACATATGGCATTCTTTCATTTGGTGGGAAAATAAAGGCAGTTCATCAATGTGTTGGTCATATGAAACAATTCTGAAAGTTTGACTTCAGAATTGAGTAAGTCAAGTCCTTAATGCTATAATTTTAGTTCTTTTTTTTTGTTCTTTTTTTTTTTAAATAAATGTATTTTTAAATTTAAAAAAAGGATAGTTCCCCTTTCAAACTTTGTGATCTATGGGGCAGATGTAAGGTTATTTGTTTAACAAGGGTGTCATGTTACCAGCACAATGACAAACTGCCTTTACTTTTCCCAAACTAATGTCAGGCACCATAGTACCCTTGCAGCTGAGTGATCAAAGAAGCCCTAAAGATCCCTAAATTAAAAATCACAGTCTTCACCAGGATTCAAACCCAGGACCCCTCAGTTTGAAAGACAAGTGCTTTACTACTCAGCCACCGCACCTTCCAAATTTATTAATAGACCTTAAAAATTTGTATTTCAGAAAGTGAACCTGTTTTGAAAATCAGTAACCAAGAAATAGATCTCTCACATCAAACATGGCATGAGAAAGTCCCAGTGGATATTGAGTTTTGTTGTGACAAAAACCCGTCAACACCTTGCACTGCTTACATGATGAAGAATGAAAAGAAAGAAGATAATCATAGCAGATGCGTTTCATTTACAGAAACATCTACCAAATACTTGCAGTATAAAATGTATTCAACTCATTGTGAGAAGAATTCAAAGAGAGCAGATTTGATTTTTTTTTCTCAGTTAGGTATAAATCTTTTATATTGGTAATAACAGTTTGGTCAGTTACCTTTTTTTTTTTTTTTTGTACGGTAAATGGTTAGATAAATTAATAGTTATATTAAATAATTAAATATTACTATCCAACAGGTCATGGCTTTTTTAAATGAATGGAAACATTTGCCAAGCCCTTACCATAAGTGATTTTAATAATAAAATAATACTGTCAAAATTGCTGTTAAAAAAAAACTCCAAGGCAAAACAGGCATACTAATGTCCATGAAGTTTTTCTTCTCAATTAAGATTTTAAAAAATATTTTTCATTTATTAATTAGATTAGGCAATGAACAAATTAGATAGGGCTTTAAATATATTGTAAAATATTTACAGATCATGCCTTAAGGGTTCACTGGCACCGCCTCTGTCACCTTGATCGCCACTTTCAATAGGTCACAGTCCTTGTCACTCTACCTTTTGCTTTGGTGGAAATCAATAGTCTCTCCTTGCTGATGTAATTAGTCCCTTCATATTCAGCTCTGAATGTAGCACTGGTGCACATTATAAGCATGAGCTATTACAATATATTACAATATATATTTATTTACTTTATCTTTCTGCTGGTTGATTTGAAAATAGATATTAGTAGGCCTACAGAATATAGGGACCAAAGACTATAATGAATATTTTTAACTTTGTTAAATGTATTTTAGATCTTGATCTCAATCTCACTTTTTTTTTCTACTTATAATCAGATGATGAAGACAGTAAAAGAGCAGAATCAGAAGGAGCTAATGAAGGTGTTGAAGTTTGGGTGGTTTTTGTTATTTGTACTGTTGAGATTGTTGGAGCTATTGTAATTAATATTATTATAGCATCAAAATATTGTCCAGGTAATAAATGTCTGTACACATTTTAAAAAGTAGCTAATAATATTTTAAAATTGAATTATATATTGTTAATTAGAATACATTTCAGAAAATGAAGTGACATTATTTTTTTCTATACTAGTTTTTATTTAAATATTTAAAAACATTCTAAATTTTTTCCTATTTTACTTTCAGATAAACTTAAAAAGTTCTCTGTGTAAGTAGAAAAAATATTTTAATTGTTTTTATTTACCCACACAGAGTTCAACTGTGTTACGACACAAGACTCTTTGAAATAATAATAGACTCTCAGGTTATTACTCTATAATTACTTTAATATTACAACCAGTTATGTAAATACGAACATTTCATTTCTCTTCCTGTCAATTTCTCCCGGCTTCCCCTTTTCAACATCACTTCCATTCATTACACAAATTCGCACCATTATTCATGCACACCGTGCTGTGTTACGACCGTAACACCCCCCTTGTTTGCCAAGTTCGATGTACATCGAACGTCTTTTAAATATCAAATAAAATTATAAATCACTGTTCAATATAATTATATTATCTTCATTAATTCTCATTCTTTTAAACCAGGTAAAAGCCAACAACAAAAAAAAAAAACAACCTCCAACAGCAACATTACATATCACCATTCTTTACATTATTATTTTAGGTTCAAAATTACTTACATCCATCCCAATGTATAATGTCCAGACTTCCCCAACGAACCAATCAGAATAAATCTCATAATTCACAATTATAAACTATAATTAACTATGTAATGGTTTCATCAAATTCTCAATATAACACCATATATTAATATCTCAACACCTTACATATATAACAAAGCTTCGTCAGTCAATACAGTCTTCGATTACATATACATGTAATATGTGTATATTTACAAAATGTTCCAATCTGTTATAGATGTCTATTCATTACACTGCTATTCATTGTGTTCTCACCAAAATGATTTTACTGACATTATTCTTTTGACCAACCAACAGAAACAAAATTGACGTGGCCTAGCTCCTTTCCTTACTTCCATTTCTTTTCCTCCTTGGGTACACCGTGATAATGTGTCAGCTATCACATTGTCTTTCCCTGGTATCGTCCTGACCTCAAAGTTGTAATCCATAAGTTGCAATGCCCACCTGGCTATTCTGTTGTTCCCTAGTTTATTTGTATTAATGAAGGCCAAGGGAGCGTGATCCGTCCATAGTTCAAATTTAGCTCCCATTAGGTAGAACCCTAATTTTGTTATACACCATACAATGGCTAGTCCTTCCTTTTCAATGGTGGCATATTTCAACTCAGATGCTGTCAGTTTTCTACTCACATATAAAACAGGATGTGGGACACCATTCCATTTTTGCATTAGACAGCCTCCTATTGCAATGGCTGATGCATCTGTAGCCAAAATAAATTCCTTAGTATTGTCAGGTAATTTCAAAATCGGTGCCCCAGAAAAGAAAGTTTTAATTATGTCCAGTGCTTCTTGACATTCCTCTGTCCACACTATATTGTTAGGTTTTCCTTTCTTTGTTAGATTTGTTAAGGGTTCAATTATTTCTGAAAAATTTGCGATAAATTTTCTATAAAAGTTGCATAACCCCAAAAGGCTTCTAATTTGCTTCTTTGACTTTGGTACCTTAATGTCCAATATTTTTTATACTGTTTCTTCCAGTGGTGTAATGTACTCATTTTTAATCTTATACCCCAAAAATGAAATTTCACTTAGGCCAATTTTTATCTTTGTTGGTTTCAATGTTAAATTGTTTACTTTGATAATTTTAAAAACCTCTCCAAGGCTTTGTATATGCTCATCCCATTGCTCACTAAAAATGCATATATCATCTAAATAACAAATTGTGTCTCTTCTATGGCTGAATAATTTGGCCATCATTCTGTTAAATGTGGCTGGAGCATTTACCAAGCCAAAGCTCATCACATTCCATTGATATATGCCCGAAGGTGTCTTAAATGCCGATAATGGTTTAGCTTCTTGTTTTAGAGGTACTTGCCAGTATCCTCTTGACAGATCCAACGTGCTAAAAATCTTTGCATTTTTTTTAGCTTAGTAAACATTTCTTCTGCTTGTGGCATTGGAAATGGATCAAATTGTGTGACTTTATTCAACTGTCGATAATCCACACACAATCTTAAGTTGCCACACTTTTTTTTAACAAGCACGACTGGTGCAGCCAGATGGTTCTATCACTCCAAGTGTTAGTAGTTCGTCAATTTCCTTCTGTAATGTTTCTCTATGGTGTAATGGGATCGTATATTGTGGGTGTAATGGGATCGTATATTGTGGCAGTTTATTCGGTACTTTGCCGGTTAACTTGATATCATGTTCTATAATACTTGTTTTTCCAGGTAAATCCGTAAAAATATTCTTATACTCCTCAATTAGTGCCTTGATTTTTTTAGCTCTATCAAGAGAAAATCCATCCACCGTGACATCCTTCCATGTTTGCCTACTTTCTGTTGCCACTGTCTCTATTGGTCTAAACCTTTCCTCTGTCTCCATTTCTTCCGTCACACAGGCACTCATTGTCATTGACTCATCTTTACTCCTTTCTTCACTTCTTTGTCTTGGTGTAAATTCTTTTAACAAATCCACATGAAATATTTTTAACATCGAATCAATGTCTATTTCATAATCCATATCGCTAATTTTCCTTGCTACTTTGTATGGTCCCAGCCAATTTGTGCCCGAAGCATTATTGTTATCCTTATGTAAGACCAAAACATCTTGTCCTACCTCTAATTCCGTCATTTTTCTATGTTCATTCACTCTGGAATGTGTTAATTCATTTCTCTCTAGCATCTGTCTATCCGCTTCTTCACATGCCTTTATAATCTGATTTCTAGTTTCTGTTACAATATCATAACTGTCATTAGTTATTACATGATCATGTGGGATTATCAAATCTTTCAATATTGTCATTGGACCTCGTGGATTTCCTCCATAAATCATTTGAAATGGTGAAAACCCTGTTGTTTCATTACGACTCTCCCTGTATGCAAATAGTATTGACGGTATTGCCATATCCCACTCTTTGGGTTTATCATCCATTACTTTATATAATGATTTCTTTAGATTGACATTAAAACGTTCACAAGTGCTCTGTGGATAATACGAGGTTGTAAACCTTTGCTGGATCCCAAACATGTTCAAGAATGTTGTAGCCAATTGATAGTTGAATTGAGTGCCCCTATCTGACAATATTTCTCTAGGAAATCCAAATCTTGTAAACAACGTATATAATGCTTGCACTATGTCTCTGGCTTCAATTCGTTTGAGTGGGATAGCTTCCGGCCATCTGGAGCACACGTCTATCACAGTTAGGATATAACGGTGACCCCTATTTGATACCACTGGCATTGGGCCGATTAAATCAATCGCTATTTTACTAAATGGTCTATCTGGTAAATCCATCCTTTGTAATGGTGCTTTTATGTTTCTTGCTCCTTTTCTAGAACATAATTGGCACGAAGTCACATAACTTTTTATGTCCTTATTAATTGATGGCCAATAAAAATTCTGAAATATTCTTTGTTTCGTTTTGTGTAGTCCCAGATGTCCTGTGTGTGCTATATCATGTCCATTTTCCATTACAAGCTGCCTGAATTCTCTGGGTACCACAAACTGGATTACTTTTTTTCCATGCCATTCAATCTCTCTAACAAGAGTTCCTCTTTCTACATAGAATCTTCCTCCTCTACCTCCTTTCTTTGCTAGTTGGCGTAACTCTGGATCATTTTTTAGCGGCCCCCGTAAGGGGAAAAAGCTGCTATTAGGATTGTGCAAAATGTCCATCTGTCACACTCAGATCTCGAAAACTAGAAGAGATATGAAAAATATTATTTCATCATTAAATGCGGCTTGAAAAGTTTAGGTGCAACGGCTACTTTTGGTTTTCTAAAAGCAAACCGTTTAATTTATAAAATTAATTATGCAAGCGATTTTTTCATAAAAATACACCAATTCTAAAACAATTACGTAAATGTAAGGGAGGCAATGTTACAATATGCTAACAAAGATGGACAATTTTTGTGTATTTTCAGTATCACAAAGTCAAATATATTTTAAAAATGTACAGGAAATGTTTACAACAAATATAAATAATAGTTAAAGATGTTTTTTCTAGTCAACTAGCTGCTAAAAATAAAAAAAAACATTTCTGTTTGTTTATAAAGGCTAATAATGCACTTTGTATTTCAATATCACGCACATTTTTTTAAATGGACTTTTTATGCAGCGATTTTCGTGCAGTAGCGTAACGTCGCAACATGATCAGGTGCTAAACCAATTCCTTAAATTTAAAAAAAAAATCAGATTTTATTTATTTTTTGTTTAGTGCCCCCATCCGAATAAAAGAAGATTATTTTTGTGCGTGTTGTCTGTTGATCGGTCTGTCCGTCACGATTAGATTAAAAAAACTAGAACTCTAAAAGGTATTGAAAATCTGATTTACCCTTTAATGTTCCTCCCGTAACATCTCAATAGTTTTAAGTATCTAAAAATTGATTGTTCCGGATTTTTTGTTTGCAAAACTAATCAACCCCAACAAATGTTTGTTTGCTCTTCTAATTTATATTACATTCAATTTCCATTCTTAAACGTTGCAAAAACACATTATCAATAATATGTTGTTCCGTTTTTTTATGTAAATAGCATATTAATGCTAAATCAAAATCTCTATACTGACTTATATTTCATTAAGTGTAAAAATGTTCCGGATATTGTTTTATAAAACATGAATTATGCCTAATGATTGTTTGAAATCGCATAATTTACTAATATTACACTTATATTATTTGACAATGCGTCACTATAATTTGGTTATCAATATCAAATTGTTCCGTATTTTTATCTTTAAACAAATTTTAAAAATATCGACAATAGGTTGTTCAGGGCTTTAAAAAAAAGTAATTTACTAGAATTGATTACTGAAAATTACTTTTTAGACATTTAATTTTCTTGCTGAAACATAACATAGAAGTTTTGTAATCGATAAAGAATGTTCCGGATTTTGCTTCTTACAAATCGTAGCCAGAAATTTCCGAATTTATTTAAAAATCTACTAACCCCAAATAATTGTTTGAACTCCCTCTTCTAATTAATAAACAAATAATCTAATCATTTACGAAATAATGTTTTTACGGATTTTTATGAAAAATATTTTAACTCACTACTCTCTTACAGTACATTTAACTTTCTACCTAAAAAATTAAAAAATCTAATTATCGTTAATATTATGTTCCGATTTTTAAGGAAAACAGAATCCAAACACCAAAGTAAGGTATGAAAATCTCACCACATGGCTGTAGTACATCTAATATTTATACGAGACCATTCAAAAAATTTAATTAACGGTATTACATTTATCTGAAATTCTCTTTTTCTTTTACTATTTATACAAAACATCCGGAACAATCTATTATATAAACTTTTCAATTGTGTTCATACCTAAAAATTATTGCGATGTTTTGAAACGTAAAATAAAGGTTAATAAATTTTTTATAACTTTTAGTTGTTGTTTTTTTATATCAAGATGACGGACAGACCGACTGACAGACAAAACGCAAAAACAATGCGGCTTTGATCCTCTTTAAATAAATTCTATTAGAACTCAGTGCACCAATGTCTATGAACCCTCGTTAAATATCACGTGTAAATAAAGACATTTTTTTAGCCTATTGTGAGGTAATGGAATTTTTTTTCTTTGACGTCATATGGAATGAATTCTTTAAATGAAAGGCTTAAAGAACGCACTTGGTGCACCAATGTCTATGAACACTCGATAAATGGCTCGTAATGATGAAGGCGATTTTTATTCTAGCTAGGCCGTGTGACATAGTGTTTTTTTTTCCTTTGACGTCATATGGAATGAATTCTTTAAATGAAATGCTTAAAGAACGCACTCGGTGCACCAATGTCTATGAACACTCGATAAATGGCTCGTAATGATGAAGGCGATTTTTAGTCTAGATAGGCCGTGTGACGTAGTGTTTTTTTTCCCTCTGACGTCATATGGAATTAATTCTTCAAATGAAATGAAAAAAGAACTCGGTATAGTAATGTTTATTAAGCCTCGTTATGTGACTCGCGTTTAAAAAAGGAATGATATCTTGATTTAGATCTAATCTAGATTTTTTAAACTAGATCTAGATTTTTATTACAGTATATCTAGATCTGGATTTATATTCTAATTAAAATTATTTTAGAGTCTAGATCTAGAATTTCTAGATCTAGTTTAGACTAAAATAGACTAGATTTAGATGTAGAATTTCAATTTCTAAACTTAAAGTGTAAAAAAAAAAGTGTAGATTTTCATTTCCAAACGTTTTGATCAATATTGCAATGTTTTAATATACTAAAACTAATCTACTATTTTTTATTGAATTTAAATTTAAATTTACGGCAAATGAATCTTGAAACATTATTACTTTTGACCATCAAAATTAAATCACCTCTTTAATATTATTTGCGAATATGCAGATCCGACAGGGATCCGACTTCGACGGGGGCCGCCTCTGAGTTTGTGTAACACAAACTCTCTTTGTAATCTTGTTTGTTTTGTGATAAATTTTTCTTTGTTAAATCCAATGTCTTTGATTTCAATTGTTTCTGTGTTTTCATGTTGTTCTTCATCTTGCTCTTTTTCCTTAGTTGATAACTCGAACAACTTTGCTAAATCTCCTTCATCCACATCTTTACTACAGGATCGAGTAGTGGCCATTCCACAACAATTTTTCCAAACTTCTATCTCATTTTCCGTGCACTTCTTTATGTTTGGTATATTGCCAATAATCAAATCAATTTGATCATGGTCTATAACACATGCCTCTACGATCCCGGTATAATACGGTGTTTTAATGTTCACTCGGGCCACGGGTAATCGAACTGTTTTACCATCAAACATAATACATGCTTTGTTTTTTCCAGTATATTCATGATCTTCAACCAATTTTCGGTTTATGCCAACAATAGTGCTCCCAGTGTCCCTTATCGTTCTTGCAGCCTTATTTCCTACAAATGTTTGAAAACAATCTAGACTTCCCGAACTCGACAATAACGACAAACTTTGATCTCTTCCATTTCTTCTGCCATCATATCTTCCCTGTCTATTTCCTTGATATCGCCCTCTGTAGCTATTATACTGGCCTTGTCTACTATCTATTTGGCTCCTTCCTTGTCCTCTAAACCTATTCTGTCCTTCATATCTAAATCTTCTATTGTTGCTATAACTGTCTTGTGTTTCTCTAGCTCTATTAAATGCTACTATTTCTTCAATATCGCTACCTCTGTTTAACTTTTTTTCAGGATGTGCCACTTTGTAATTCCTTATTAATTTTACAATCTCATCTACAGATTTTGGCTTTCTCTCCAGCAGGAATATTTTTAGTTCGTCCTGACTCTCATAAATTACTTTATCCAGCATAAGAAATACCTTTAGTCCATCAAACGTCTTCTCTATTTTTGATGACTCTGTCCAATTGTCAAAGTAGCTATTCATCTTGTCTAAAAATGTTTGGGGATCCTCGTTGGTTTCAATGGTGCAATTAACATATTGTTGACGATAAAACGCCTCAGTTTTTCCAAATGTTCGTAGTAATTGCTCCTTTACTATTTGGTAATTATTCTGATTCATGCAAATCTTTGACGGTACCTCCGCTGCAAATGACTTCGATAACAAAAATGTCCATTTATCTTCAGGAAAAGCCAATTCTTTCATTTCAATTTCAAACTTCTTTAAGAAAATATTTATGTCTATTTTATTCTCATCAAACATTGTACCTTTATATTTTGCCAATTTATTTCCAGACACGTCATTTTTCTTTCCAGTACCTTCATCTTTAGCTTTTCCTTTTTTTATTTCCAACTTTTCTTTCTCTATGGCTAACCTTTCTTTCTCCATAGCTAGCTTCTCTTTCTCTATTTCTTTATCCATTGCTAATCTATCTTTATGAATAGTTAACTTCTCTTTCTATCTTTCTTTTTCCATGGCTAACTTCTCTTTCTCTATTTCCTTTTCCATGACTAACTTCTCTTTCTCTCTTTCTTTTTCCATGGCTAACTTCTCTTTCTCTATTTCCTTTTCCATGACTAACTTCTCTTTCTCTCTTTCTTTTTCCATGGCTAACTTCTCTTTTTCTATTTCCTTTTCCATGGCTAACTTCTCTTTCTCTATTTCCTTTTCCTTGACTAGTTTCTCTCTTCCTATTAATCTTTCTTGTACATATTTTCTCAGCTCTGCTCCTTCTAATTCCAATAGTCTCCCTTCTTCTTTCAAAGCAACTATCTCAGCTTTATCCGCCATTTGTAATTTTTCTTTATCGAGTTATCTGACCATATCCATTAAATATATTTGATTCTCATATACTTAATGCCTGTACCCAACAATGTCCATATCTAAATGTAATGTAATGAACCAAACGTTTAATGTTATTCGAATACAAATATGTGTGTATCTACTTCCCAGAATACTCTTCTTCCTGCTGGTATAACTTCTAATGCTAGTGTATATTCTCCGCCTGTGTTATGAATCTGTTGTTTGTCTACCTATGTCGTAGTCAGTGTATATCCGTTGGTCCTAAATGGGCACTGTTCTCCACCGTATTCAAAATTCACTATTGTCGCCCACAGCAGTGCTAATAATCGTACAAATTTCCATTAATATTGAATGTTAAAGGTTATTGTTGAGAACTATGACCCGCCAAAATAATGAAGATGTACTTCAGCAGCCACTGACATGATTTTTTTTTTTTTTTTATAAATTCATGGCCCATCCAAATACAGTGGGTAATCCCTGACGTTTTCACATTGGTGAATGTAGAGAATTGACCGTCATAATAATTCTAGTGATATAAATCTAAATTTACATGTTAATCCAATTGATTAATTCAGCAATAATGTTTTTAGTTACGTTTCAACTAAAGGTTTATGTTTACCAGTGAGTCTAGTACATAGCTTTAGAGATTTAGATGACGCTAACTCTCTCAATCTTAATAGATCTAGAGATTTTGTTACACTTTGTAGTACTAGTAATACCTCAGTAGACAGGAATTAGATACCGATATAACGCAGGTCTTGCCTTTTCCGTTGGGCGCCACTTGTTACGACACAAGACTCTTTGAAATAATAATAGACTCTCAGGTTATTACTCTATAAATACTTTAATATTACAACCAGTTATGTAAATACGAACATTTCATTTCTCTTCCTGTCAATTTCTCCCGGCTTCCCCTTTTCAACATCACTTCCATTCATTACACAAATTCGCACCATTATTCATGCACACCGTGCTGCGCTACGACCGTAACAAACTGCTATGAATATTTTTTAATGTATTTTTTTTACTACCCTTTATCATCATTTTGATATTGCAAGTATCATTCAAATTTTATTTATAGTTTCTTCCATGTAAAATATTCAAAAACATATCACATAGTCTAAATTTATTACAAAGCTTATATCAACTCACTCTGTTCTGTTCTGTTCAGTATTGTATTCTCTGCTATGCTGACAGATGCATTCACATAGAAAAAACATCTGGATAAATACAGCATACAGATTTGATGGTGGCCTATTCAACCCGATGCGGCTCAAAGCAAAATCAAAAACAAATTCATCCGTAATCAGGGACTTGCTATTTGCTGATGACTGTGCTCTAAATGCCTGCTCTGAAAATGATCTGCAGAGCATAGTCATTGACTTCTCAAGAGCATGCTCAGACTTTGACCTTACCATTTACACAAATAAGACTGAAGTTTTATATTTACCTGCTCCAGGAAAAGCCTACTCAGATCCATGCATCAAGATAAATGACATGATATAAATGCAGTGGACATATTCACATATCTTGGCAGCACACTCTCCAGAAACGGAAAGATTGATAATGAAATCGACCTGCGAATCGCCAAGGCTAGTGCATCCTATGGCAGACTGACTAAAAATGTCTGAAACAGAAGTTGTATCACTACAAATAAAAAGCTAGGGATCTATCGCTGTCCATAGGTTTCTTTGCCACTATCTCTCCCCTTAGTGTTGTCCAGGGCTATGCCTTCACAGTAGTCAACAACAATGTCCACTGCTTTGAGGTCCTGTTTGATTACATCATATATCAGAGGTGGGGATGACTAGTTTTTCTTGAACCTTTTGCAAGTTGACCATAAAGAATTACTTTTAGGATATCATCATATTCCAGCTGGCGAACATGACCAAGCCAAATCAGGCAGCGTTGTCGTAGCGTTGTAAATTGTTAGGACGACCATTCGAGCAAGTATGTCTGTATTGCACACTTTTGTTTGGCATGTGCTTTCTGGATTCTCTGGAGGAAGTGCAAGTAAATTTAATTACATTTTTGCTGTTGCTTTGTCTGAGTAACTCATGACTCACTACCATACAGCACTATAAAGACACTATCAAGAGCTTCTTCTAGGAATGTGATATTGACATTTACGGCTAGCTCTCGATTGCTCCTCATAGCGAGAAGCTTTGAGTCTTGGAGTGTCGATATTTGAAGCAAGAAGAGTGGCCAGGGTAAAAGAGAGCTGAAGCTTAGAGAAGAAGCAGGCCTGTCTGCAACTGACCAAAACAACCCATGACACGTATGCGGCTGTCTTTTTAAAGCGAGGATTGGACTTGACAGTCATCTTCGATTCCATAGAAAATGAGAAATGTGCTCATCTTTGATCTCAAAGGAAGAGCTATATATATTCTGTACAGTAGCATGCTCAAAACAATTGCCTTATTTATCTAAAAATCTGGAACCCAAGTAACAGATTTCATGTATGCCAGCAAGCTTGATGGGGGATATCATTGTAGCAGTGCTATCACGTTTTCTTTCTAGCAGGTGGCTCCATCATGTTTGTGTTCTTTGTGCTAGTAGTTATCTAATACTCTTTGCGGGCCTGAGAGAAATTAGATATTTGTGTGTTTTGAGCAGGAGGGATTTTTTTGGCTTAACTAGCTAACTCAGAATCCAATAGTCGTCTGCCTTGTGACTATACCGGCTTTGGGAGACAACCCTGAGGAATAATCAAGAGCTGGGGACCCATACGTAGCTTGTAGCACTCAGTGTAAACAACTTAGCAGTACCTGTAATTCTACTGATCCCAAACTGGATAGTTGTTACAAAGCTGGAATATCCAAAAATGAAAATGTATCAGTATGGAAAATGTAAATGTCTGTCTATGGTAAAATTAACATGTAATGATTCACAATAACCTTGTTAACACCACTTTATTCAACAAAAAAATGGAAGTTCCTTAAAGTTTAAAACATATTCCTTTTTTTTTTTTTTTTTTTTTTTGCAGAAATTATTTTTTTACAATGAAATAATTACTAAATATCAATGCTTATAAATTATGTGCACCAGAAATAAATTTTGTTTCATAATTGTAAATAATTCTTGGCATTAAAAAAACAAACTCCAGAATGTTCAGTTGTCATCAGGAAAAACTACATATCCTTTAAATTGAATTAATTGACTTAGATTCATATTTTCTTAGTGATTATGTCTTCCACACTACTCTCCCTTTGTAGACACTGCACCCAACCAAAACCGTAAACCATATCCTTTTTTGAATGCCCCTTCCTAATCCACCTTAGACAAACCCTACTACCAATACAGTCCATCATAACCAACAACCCTGTATGGCAGTGCTAAACAACTGAAGAAAACAGCACATTTTTTCCTTGTCAAAGCCTGAAAAAGAGCTGACAGCTCAGCAGTAAAAAGCTGGCTAGAAGAAGAAGACGAAGAATGTAATTTAGTAGTCATTTTATGGTAATTATTTAAATTGGGACATAGGTATGACTTTATGTAATGTCTAAATGACACATGACTTATTCACAGATTATCTTTTAAAATTGTGCCACAGAACTTCTACCATCATTTTTTTTTCGTTTATTGTATTTAGAAATTTTAACTTAATTCATGAAATAATTTAATGCCTTGCATTATGTTGTATTCTAATATATGTTCAAAATAGTACCTTTTGATTTCAGATACTACCATGATATTGAAGATCTTAAAAACAAAGTAAGTCATTTTACAACAAATTTCCTGCAACTTTAAAAATTTCATAGATGATTAATTCTGTTAGGATCCTGTTATGTGCACTGCTAGCAAGAGCACACAAGATTCAAAGATTGTTGTGAATAGGAACTTGTTCTGCCAAAAGAAATGTTTAGGACAAGGCAGAAAGGAAGGCTTAGACAAAAGATAGTTTATTTTTGTTTGCCCGTACCTCATGCATTTAGTGACAATAGTTTGTTATTTTATATTATATTGTATTTTAGGGGACACTGAAAGGGGAATAGCCACTATAAGTTTTGCGTCTTCTGTCTGTCTATCCATCCCCTTTAAAGATCCTGTTTTGATCCCCAAAACTAGAAAAGATAATAAAAAGAAGACTTCATGATATTTTATATCTTTCACAGTTCTGATGCAACAGCTACTTTTTTTTTTCTTTTCTGAAAGCGAATTATTTAATTTAAAAAAAAATCAGTATGCAAGCAATTTTTTTTCACTATTAATAGTAAAAAACTTACGAGGGTATATTAATACGAAGAGAGTATAGTAATAAGTGAAATAGTTTTCCTGTATATTTTTTAGACATATTTATGTCAAGGGTTTTAGTTATTTTCTAATAACAATCTATACTATAAAGTAGAACCGTTTGACCAATTTTGATAAGACTTGGCAGAAATTTTCCTTGGGTGCTAACTGAACAGTGATGTATGTATAGTAGCCCTAAAACAAATTTAAGACCCTCAAAAAAAAAAATTGACCAACTCTATGAAAGAATTATAAACTTCATCTATCTAGGCAATGATTACATATTTTTACATGAGAAAAGATCATAAAGATCTAGATCTAAGTCTAATTTTAAGAACTACACTTTCGGCAGATAGTTTTTTACTTTGACAGATGAAAATACAAAATATAGTTAATTTATTTTTTTATTTAATAAAATTAAGCTTCAAATTTGTGATTCAAAATCATTTTGACATAAATTTGTTCCTTATATCTGCGAATTTAGAATTCTTGACGTACATTCTTTCATTAGACAATACTGTAATGTTACACATGTTTCTATTCCTAGGTCTAAAACTCTAATTCAACTCTAAGATGATATAACTTCTCTTCACAAAGATAGTTTTATTCTTTAACACATCAACATAATAATTATAGTCCATTCATTTCATATTTTAATCAAATCAACATTCAAATTTGTTTTTCTAAAGCATTCAAAATTTTTAATATATGCATTCGCTAAAGCTGCGAAGCCATGTTGAGATATATTCATTCATGAATCGCGTACTAAAAAAAGTTCACGCATACGCAGAGCAAAGCCTTCATGTAGCGCATAATGAAGTCTAACCAAGCCATTATTTAATTCTAGATTAGTCGAGATCTAGATCTATGTCTAACTCAAGATCTACTTTATACTTTAACACATGAACATACAAAATTAAGTCTATTCATTTCCAATTTTAATCAAATATATGTAGGCCTACAAGCAAATGTTTTTATTTGAAAAAATGGATTTAAGTCTATTAGCTATTTTGATAGCTCCATTCATACTATTTTTACATTCACACATTCAGCATTCACTTTACTTATAACATTATTATTTTGTTTAATTGTTTCCAAAACACTCTCAGTGACTATATCAACAGTGATAAAAAATTAAGACCTAGGGGACGCTGATAATATATGTTTTGTGTTCTATAAAATTATAGTATCACTAAATTTACTATTTTCTGTTAAAGAAGCTACTTACATTTTGAATAATCTGTTTATTTTCATTTTTAAAGAAAAAAGATTTATTTTGTATGCATATAAGTTGAATGTAATTTAAAACAACATTCAACTGGAAGTATTTAATATGATACACATGGAGTGCTGTATCGAATATTTAAAACCAGTTTAGAGATTTAACTTCTTCTTGAGCCTTTGAATGAGAGATTTACCCTTAAGGAAAACATCAGATAATCATTCAATAACATCAGTTAGGCCAGGTTAACATTGAACAATATATTTATAACAATTATTTCATGGAATACATATGAATATTATCAATGTAAAAATAATGACACAAAAATATACATTTCTTGTGGTATCATGTCATCATTCAGCCTAACAACACAATATTATTACAAAAACCTTTGATGCATACACTCAAAGGTTTGTGCTTATTGATATCCTGCAGTTCATAACCTTTGATATTCTTGCTGAAAATATTGAAACCTGCCTTTTTACCTGAGTGGACTGATTCTGCGGGCAGATTCTGATTTTTTTTTTTTCGGCACAATTTTTTAACCTTGTTTTGTAATATTTTTATTATTGATTATTGTTTGATAATATAATTTTTCAGGTGAACTCTTTGATAGCGGATATGGACACACTGAACACTTTGAAAGTTGATGTTGCCAAAATAAAAAGGCAAGTCATTTATAATAATTATATTTTATAAGATCACAATGATATGAGCCTTCTATTTTATATTTAGTGATAATGTAATTTTTAGATGCACAAAAATGGCTCTTGAATGATTTGTAAGCAGATTTATTTTTCAAATTAGAGGTGTTCATTCTACATTCTTTGAGTTTAAATTTAGCAGTAGTTAAGATGACCACCTTATGAGTCATAGTTCTATAGTTATAGTTCCAATAGAAAAGTCATTTTTATATTACATAGTATATTGTTTTCAGTCATCATTGTGAATAACTGATTAGGGCTGCTAAAAGTTTCTTAATTGGTTTTTCATAAAAGAATTGAATTTGAAAATAACACACAAAGATATTTTAAATTTAACTGACTAAAATGAATGAGTAATAATCCATAGCTGTATCTAAATTAACCTTTGTTTACATTTATAGGAAACCAGAAGAAGAGGAGAAGAGAATATATTTAGAAAGCTTAAGAGATGATGAACCTTTGATAACAAGACGTGGGACATTGATGCTGCAAAACCAAAATGAACCTATGGTAACAAGATGTGGACATTGATGCTGCAAAACCAAAATGAACCTATGAATAAAAAAGTTTCATAAGTTGTAAAATTGTAACTAATTTTAAATTTGTCTTAACTCAAAGATGCATTGATATTTTAACGGTCTCAATTTGGTGATTGTTAATGAATTACTTTTATACCAATTTTGAGACCAAGTTATGTTTTAGAGATAATTATTGAGCTGAATGCTATTGTGGTTCGTAAATAACTGTTTACTATCTTTGAACAGGCCCACAGACATCTTTTACACAACTGTTACCATAAAGTGCATACGGATGCAAAACATAGTTATAATAGTCAAACAAAAAGAATGAAATACTTATCCTATTTTAAAAATCCAATCTATTCATCTTAAGGACCAAGATAAATGAGTCTAATTATAACACTGCTTAGAAGTTACAGTTCTATTATGTGATATTCCAAAAACAGTTATTCTCATTCACATTAGTAATTCAGCACTTACAAAAGCCATTTTTATTCAATTTATTGAACTTTAGATGGAAATTTTTGTGTCACTACTTGTTGGATTTAGAAACTAGAATTTAGACTGGTATTTTTTCTAACATCTTCAAAACAATTCTTTATATTGATTATCACTTCTATCTCTTGCCTGTTACACATACTATCCCCTGCTTAATAAAGCATCTTAATATTTTGGAAAATGATGTGGTGTTGAAGAAATGAGAAATTACAAAATGTTCAAGAGTGTTCATACATTTTTGTTATTTGAAGTATTTTTCAATATGAGTATATGGATGGAAAAAAGATTAGTTTTATTTGTAGCAGGTCTACTTTTTTATTTATATACATATATATACATAGAGGGAGTGGGTATAGATATAGGCATTGTTAGTTTTAACTGGGCATTTAATTTGTGCATTTTATTGACAGATTGAGCAAAGGAATTCATCATTACCAAAGCATGCTCTCTGCCAATCCCTTTCTTAAGCACTGTTTGGGTTAAGTAACTTTAAATACTGGGGTAAAAATCCTTCCCAGGGTCAAAGTTTCATTAAAGGGATATTTATCTCAAACCTTTTTGGACACTTAGACAAGTAGCTTTGAAAAAAATTCAGCACTTTATTTTATTTTAATAATTATAGCCATTGGCATTGTATTTGAAAAACCGATTCTATTTTTAGGCTTTAAACATATTAAGATATTTAATTTATTTTTAAAAATTTAAAGAGTAAAATAAAACCCATTCTCCCCTTTGACACATTAAATACTTGGGCACCTGAAAATAACCTAGTTTCTGTCACTAGATATAAAAATTTAGGCTAGTTATAATAAGAATAGAAAATCTATAATGTAACAAATTATTTTTTTTTAAACCAATGATTATAATGTTGTTCTCAAGATAGTAAACACAATTGTTAACAGAAATGTCAAAGCATTTTTTAATATACTGTACTTTCTCCCCATGTAAGACATTACTTGCTATATAAAACATTTAGGCTTGTATAATCATGCTGCTCTGTTTGTATGTTCCTTAGTATATTTACTAGCCCTAATAAAAAAAAAAAGGAACATGCTAGTAATTTCTGCCATGAACTTAGGGTAAATTTTAAGACTGGTACAGTGATGATAAATGGCCACACTATCGTTGTGAGATTCTCTTATAACTATTCTTTTTACCAGTCCTCAGAAGAGATCCTGGTCACTTAATTCTCTGGTCATTTAATCACCAGTCACTTAATAGTTTTGTCAGTTAATTCCCAGTAATGTAACAAATTATATTTTATAGGGTATTGTGGTAACACGTGACTTTAGGTTTAAATACTCATTTACAATTAATTAATAAACCAAAATATTTTTATATATACACACAATTGTTCATAAAGTTTGGCCCCCTCCTCTTTTGACTAAAAAATTTAGTGCTTAGAGATTTCCCACTGATAAACAGAATTATAGGCCTAGAAAATATAAGGTTAGGGGTATGAACAACATAAAGGATTAGTGGTGGTGGATGTAGTTTTATAGAGATTTTATAATTGATATAAATAAATGGTGATTAATCTAGGCTCCTTATTGTGAGACTTGCTGTGCTTTTAGGTTGTTTTTTTCATCTAGGCCCAATCTATGGGAAGTCAGCATTTTCTTGTGCACAGCTCTTCAAAGCTTATTCTTTTTTTTTTTTCATCAAAAAGCTGAACATTAACATTATCTAAATCATCTTTATTTTCTAGGGTTTTGAAGGAAGAATGCTGAGCATGAATGTTTAATAAATGTATTGTATCTAGATTTATATTGTAACATTTGAATTAAAAAATAAAAAGTTGTATGTGAAATGCATAATGAAATTATTCTGTAAAATTAGACTTTATTTGGCTCACTTTTGACCAGGCTACATATTTTTGATTTTGCCAGGGTCAACATTTGTTATCCACAAATAAATTATGTTGTACTTGTTTGAGTAATGTATACATTTCTGTTAAATTATATGTTGCAGTATTTCATTTATGCAGCATTCATTTTCGATGTGTCATTAATTGAAACAGAGTAAGGTCATCATGTTTGTCTTTTATTCCAACCCTGCCCATTTCCACCCAGCAATATGTATGGTCTTAAGTATAACTGTTAGCCACAGAAACAGATGACCCTTTACTTCTGCCCCCTAGATCAGAATGTCTGAAAGGATAACTTTTTTTTTTTTTTTAAGCATAACACTCTTCATATCTGAAGAAGCATCCGTAACATATTTTCAAAATGAAATGTCAATATTTAATTACATTACAACTGTTTTTGTTTTAATTCTACATTATTAAAAAATTATTTGTAACTTTGTAAATACATCAATTAAAGGCTAAATCTCATATTTTTATGTTCACACTTGGATGTGTTAAGGTTTTGTTTTTTATGCACAAAATATTATTAGCTGATAAACAGGTAAATCTTTAATATAGCATTTGCTTTGTGTTCAGTTTGAATAAACCTTTTTTTTTTCCGTACATAGTACAATTTGATTAAATTTGTAAACATTTTTAATATATTAGGGGATTACAATTGGAATGATTCCAGATATAAAAAACAAATACAAACTTTTTGTTTACAATATTGTGTGATAAATTCACATTTTTTACTTATAATAACAGCACAGTGACTTGTCAGACTTTAACTTATGAAATATAACTTGAGATACCTTGGCTCTCAAAAAATGACATACATTTCCTAATAATCTTACATGTCTCCAGTTAATCATTCAAACATAATTGAAGTAACTGTTTTATAGTTGTACAAAAATTACATCTTGATACATGATACTTCTCTGACTATTATGTAAAAAGGAGAGATTGAATGTGTACTAAGTTATACTAACACATCTTACATTAGTTCGATAAAATGTAGTGTTGACTATGCATTATTTGCTGTTTATCTGCAAAAAAAACAACAACAAATGTTTTCAATGTAATAAAATTAAATTAAGTTAAATGTTGTACTGTTCATAACATAAAAAATTTTATATATTGCTATATATAAATGTAAAACTATACATTGATAACCTAAGAATCCATTGTCCATTATCTTTTATTATCTTGCAAAATATTTAATTTTTGTTTTCTTTTATGACATAAGTTAAAACGGAACAGGAAAAAATATTCATTCAAGAAATAATTTAACACCAACTGAAAGTAGCATTTAAAACTATTTGTTAGTGAAAATTCAGATAATAACTGTGCTAAGATGTGTATAAAACTCACAACACAAAACTATGACCTAATCCCATATCACACCTGGAGTGTGGTTACAGAGTGGTTAAGGGGCTGGCTTCTGAACCAAGGGATTTTGAATTTCTGGTATTTGAAGATGCCCTGAGTTTACCAAACTCTAATGGTTATCTGATATTAATTGGGGACAAGTAACGCAGATTAGTCGTTGTGCTGGCCACAAGACTATGCGGCGAAAAAACCCAGATGACCTTTATATTTGCAAAGTCTGAAAAGGGTACTTTAACTTTTCTTTTTTGTATCATAGTGCACCATCAAAAAAAGTAAACATAATTTTCTTTTAAAAATAGTTTCCTATACTTTTTTATTTTTAATAACTTAAATTTGCCTCTCGACAATTTTGCTTGAAGTATTTACACAATGATAATAATTTTATATGGTCAATATTGCAAATTTTTTTTTGCGATATATTGGAAATGAATAAATCATTATCATAATATAAATATATGCTCAATATTGCAAAATTTATTTTTGCTATATACTTAATATAAATAAATTATTAATCATAATGTACACTAATACATACCTGTTATCTCCTGTTGGCTACCAAAAATCACACTATACGCCTTTTAAATCAGAGTTGCGAACAACGATGAAAAGGTCTTGTAAAGTTTTACAAAATAATAGATGCTTATTTGTTGATGGGTTCTTGTATGAAAGTATTGTTTTCTACAATTTAAATTATCTTGTTTATTTGTTTACTTTAAAGGGTTTGACATACATTGTCTTCCCCTTTTCGATACCAAACAAATTAATAAATTACTAATATTTAAATTAACTATCTGGTTGATGTCTTTTATTGACTGACAATTGTTTTGCCAGGTATAAAAAAAAATGAGCGAAATTTTAACTTCATCCTAGATTGGGCGTGAAAGATATAACGTTTACAAACTTTTTACTAGACAGACAGAGTGATTTGATATAAGCTTTGTATAAATAAATAAGTTATGATTAAATAAATAAATATATGTATAAATCTCCGTTAGAGTAAAATAGTTTAGTTTAGTCTTTTTTTTTTAATATGCAAACAGAACTTTGCATAACATAGTATACTTAGCATAAAAAATGCTAGATAAATTTATTTTGTTACTAGACCAGAGGAAATCTCCCCTTGTTCAAAGATGGCTGTCTGTTCGTGTGGTATGCGCGCTGGACTGTCGTTCGGTCATCTAGATGGTCCTGGGTTTATACCCTGTCCGCCGCCATTCCCCGGAATTCTCTGGGAGGTTAGGACTAGGAATTCTGAAGGAAGATCCAAAACATGTAAAACATTTTAAAAACTTTTTCTACGAGGTCAAAGTGGGACAATCTATAGAAAGATTGTTTTTGTAGCAATCCGCATATGCTTGACACAGCATTAGACTACCGCTTCTCATAGGTCTGTATTTTTTGGGTCAATGAAGACCCTCGTATTGCTAAGGACGCCGCATCAGAAATGTTTTTGCTGTGTGAACGACCTCGTTCCGATAATAGCTAATGCCCAGACATTCTTATCATTTCCAATTTTGGTGTAAATGAAAAGACCCTGGCCGCGCCTCCCCGTGGTGAAAACTGCCAAACTTGAACCAGCTTATATAGTACAGTGAAGAAGGGGCCACAGACGCCTTGATTCATATGTCGCACGGTTCGGACCAGACTTCAACTCACGGTGCCTCCGCTGCCGAAGGAAGAGAAAGCAGTGTCTCATATTCTTTACGACTTCCCCAGACTTGTTTAACTTTGTCTTGACATGTCTCGGGAACTACAAGTTTTTAACCTGTTCGGCGTCATGCATGCACTACACAGCAGGGCTTTCTGTCCAGGGCTTTTGCAAGAGAGAATCTGAGCCTCTCGGGCTCTCACTTAAATAGAGTCTGATGTTGATAATGATAATGCACGGGACCTGCAGACATGTCTTAGCCACTGTATTGAAAATAATTGTTCTCATTTTGCAACATTGCAATTGTGCATGTGGTTATGTCTTCTGCTAGTCTTTAGAGATCTGTGTAAATATTGTCGCAGACTAATAGGCCTACTTGTCTTGTGTTTAGTATTTTGTTAACGTATTGTTTACTAACACTCTTTGTGTTTTTTAAATGTCCCATTGGCTTACAATGATAGTACTTCTGTTTTATTATATTACACTAAGCAAAAAAAATATTAATTTAACAAAATAGGCTTTTATAACCATTTTATATTTATATATTTATAGTTACCGACAATGTTAGGGCTGTACACAATTTCTCCTGCTGTCAAATTGTCACTGGTATACATACGGCAAATAAATGTAGCTGTAGATAAACATTATTTGATCCATAATTATAAATTAGGCCTAGTTTGTTTTATTGGATATGATTACCTTTTGTTGTTCTAATACAGTATACGATTTTTAAGTCTATAATAAAAATACACATTGAAATAGTTTGTTATAAAATAAATTATGTATCTAACACTTTTCAATATTTTTGTTTTGCTATTAGGTAAATTTCATTAGAAGTATCTTATAAATAAGATTCCCAGTCACTTCATCTCCTGGTCATTTTATCCCCTGGTCATTTTATCTCCTGTTCTTTTCATCATCTGGTCATTTTATCTGACAATTAGTAATTGTTAAAACCATGAAATAAGAAATACTTAATTTCTATTTACATGATAAAAAGTGTAATACATTACATAAGGATAAATAATGCCATTAAAAACTAAACAAAATTAACATGTATAAATATAGAGGTAATGTAAAAAAAAGTGTTTTGTTTGTGTTTATCTATATCAATAAGATAGATAAGCTATTGATTGTAAGTACAGAAGACTATACATCGATTCATATTGCTGAACAGTGTTGTTTGTGATTCTCTTTGCCTGTAACACAATGTAAAACTTTAATGTTTAAAAAGGAATTAAACCAAAACTTATATACGCGATAAGATATCCCGAAGATGGGTGAAGTCAGCCTTTATTAGAAAAAAATTAAACCTTATTTCAAGGCTAAAAATAACGCGCCTATTTTCAAGATACAGCGATTGACAAATAAAATAAAGTGAAAGAAGGTCGTCAGGAGTTAGCAGCAGCATGATCATAATTATTCTAATTATTCTCATCTCTCAAAATATTTTCACTACTTCCACCAACCTTGGCCTTTAATCATTACGTCATTAAAGGATAATATTACACCCCCCACACACACAGACACACACACATTCAATAGAAGCGCTATAGCTAATTACACACCCAGGATTTACAATATATCAAGAATGTAAAGTGGAATGGAAAAAAACTATAAACGCATTAATTACATGTAAAAAATATCAAAAAGCATTGTACATAATCATATTTATATACAAGATGAAATGAGGACTTAAAGTCAAAGCCTTAACAGCACAATTAAACAATGAATAAGAAAACATATTGGGGATGAAGTGACCGGGGATGGGTTGACCGGAGATGAAATGACCGGTCACCATAATTAAATAGTAATACATATAGGCCAACGTAGTCTTAATAGATCAATTGTAAGATGCTGGATTTAAATCTATATAAACACAATATTGTTATTGTTTTGTTTTTCTTTCAGGTTAAAAATGGTACCGTTTTTTTCCGCTTTGAATTCCAGAACATTGGTCGTGTTACTGAACACGATTTGTGAGTCGTGGTACCACAATACTGTGGCTTCACTTAAAGAAGAAACTCTGCACGTGCATCTCACGGATTCCCCAACTTCAATCTCTAGCAAACATTCTTGTAAATACAACTTGGGTTTAACTGTTGTTGTTTTTTGTTGTTGTTCTAATGTAGAATAAAATAAAAAGATACAGTAAATAAAGTTTTAAAATAATTTTAAATCTTGAAGTTGTTCTAAATTTAAATGACATTTTATTTAATTTGACATTGTCCTAGTCACTAAAAGTTGAACTAACCCTTTTCTATCTTTATTGTTATATTATCTCCATAATCCATATCAGTATAATGATTTGTAACGTTGGGATAAATTGTAATAATAACATCCACAGGACTGTCTTTTTCCAAGTTTGTCAAGGGCAGCGTAATTTTACAATTGATTTCTTCCGTTGTATTGTGTATTTGATATGTTACATTCCCTGGTAACATAATTGACTATAAGTAAACAAGAAAAACATTTTTAAAATACTTAAAGAAAAAAACAAAGCTTCTATTAAAAGTGTTATTGTATCAATTAGTTTGGATCAGTCTGTAATTAAATTTGTTATATATCTAGACGAACAATAATAAAATTGCGCGATTGAATTTTTTTTTTTCAATTGTTGTTTATAGCAATTTAATGCTTTTAGCTTTCTTAACACGCTATGATCCTATCAATTGTCTAACTAAACCAGTCGGAAATGGGTGGGGAGAAAGAGAGTGTTATCTGGGTGCTCGCTTTTTAAATGCAATTCTAAAAAAAAAGAAAAAAAAAACAATCTGAATTAGAACTCGAGGGCTAAAGCCTCCTCACGCCAATACACTAACCACTGTGCTAGGGAAGTGCTTATAAAAAGAGAAAATTTTATTATTATCTATTGTTAGTTTCAAAAGTTAACCTAATTACCTTCTCAAAATATAAAGGGGAGTAACTCAGCCACCACATCTGTCAAGTACAATGACTTTCCCTTATTCAATACCAAATAAATATTTTTTTTTTCTTGATTCTACTTTAGTAAGGTAAAAGAATTGTGCTAAATTTTAGCATGGTCCGAGATTGGTTGTGTGAGAAATAATGTGTACAAACTTTTTACCAGACAGAGAGAGTTGATGTACGCTTTGTAAATTTAGTAGACATATTTTGTTCATTTTCATTTTATTGTAAAATAATCCAATTTATCTTAATGTTGTTTAATTTTTTATTACTAAGAGTTTCAAATAATTACTATATCAGTGTTCTTTTAATTTTGGACGTTTAAAAGATATTAATTGTAATTATTGTTAGAAATAAGGATTATAAGATTTTTGAAAAGAAGCAGATGAGATACTGTAGTATTAGAGTAAAGTTCCCTTTCAGATGCTGCAAAGATCATCTGCTTTTGTGACCCATGGTTTACGAGGGTGTAATGTTGCCAACTCAACGACCAACCGCCTTTACTTTTCCACAACTGGTTTCAGGTTTACTTAGAGCTGGGTGGATTCAGAAGCCCCCTAAAAGATCGATAACTTTAAATCCCAGTCCTAACCTGGATTCGAACCCGGGATCCACCAACTGGCAAACCGAAATTTGATTATATATAAATATATATATATATATCATGGGCGTAGCCAGAATTTTTTTTTCGGGGGGGGGGGGGTTTGGGGGGGGGGATTTTTTTCTCCCCCCCCCCCTCGACCCCCCCCCCCCAGCGCGAATTTTTTTTTTTATATGTATTTATGTGTGTGTGTTTGTGTGTGTGTACATAATCTTTATTGCATTCTGACTCTTCATTCTTTCGGAAGACGTTTATTGTGTCCTAGAATAGGTTCTTCCATGAGTTAGTGGAAAAATTGTAGAATACTAGCAAGGGGGTCTGGGGGAGCGCTAGGAGCTCCCCCAGCTCGGGGCGAAGCCCCGCCGCCAAGCACTATTTCTGATATTGAAAGCCAACAAAATGCATATTCTGAGGTATCTACAGTGCATTTTTCTGCTATTAAAAAATTTTATTTCAAAAACCTAATGTGCTATTCTTACTGACTTAGACCCTCCCGCACCGTTTGGCGCATTTGCCGTCAAGCTGTTTCCATAAAATTGTAGATTCCCTGCCATTACTAGCAATGGGGTCTGGGGAGCGCTAGCGCGTTTGCCCCGCCGCCAAGCACTATTTCTGGTATTGAAAGCCAACAAAATGCATATACTGAGGTATCTACAGTGCATTTTCCTGCTATTAAAAAGTTTTATTTCAAAAAGCTAATGTGCTATTCTTACTGACTTTGACCCTACCGCGACGTTCGGAGCATTTGACGTCAAGCTGTTTCCATAAAAATCTGTCACTGGTAATGTCTGAAGCCTCTTCCCACCTGCCATGAGGACCTCAATGAATGAGTGGCGTCAAGTTGTACTAGGATATCATTGCAACTCTCCTTATGCGTAATTCATTTTGTCGGAGAACATGTCCCGCAAACCTCATGCGTCGCTCTCTCACAATCTTACTAAAGGGTCGACTCCCAGTTCGGCATAGGATTTCCTTGATTTAAACCCGATCTCTATAACGGACTTCTAAAATCTGTCTTAGACATCTTGTTAAGCCACTGTACATTTAGTATTATTCAATTTCGGCAGATGACTATTCACTGCAGTTTATTAAGGGAGCCCTGCCACTGGTTAAAATGTGTAACCACTCTTGAATACGCTCTTGGAATTAAGTGACTGTAGTTTGCTTTAGATTTTATATCGAAAAGAGAAGTTTTATCGTCAAAATCATCTGTTGGGGGTTTTCCACCTCAAAATGCTCTGTAGGGGGATCTTAAACTCAAAACTATCTGGAGGGGTTTTAGACTTAAACAAACGCCATCTGTAGAAGAGGGGTTTAAACTCAAAACCCCCGATTGGATTGGCTACGCTCAAATAATTTTGGTGTGTAATTTGCTTTTTTTTTATATTGAAGAGGTATTTTTAGCATTAAACCCCTCTGAATGGGGGTTTAAACTCAAAACCCCTTTTGGCAACTCTCATAGCATTTTGAGTGCGTAATTTGCTTTTTTTTCTTACATTGAAGATGTATTTTTTAGCCTCAAACTAAAAAAACTCTAAACTTTAAACTCAAAACCCCTTTGGCTGCCTTCATAGATTTTAGTGTGAGTAAATTGCTTTTATTTATATGGAAGAGGTACTTTTTAGCTTTAAACTCCACTGTAGGGGAGTTTAATCTCAAAACCCCTTTGACTACATACAAAACATTTTGAGTGTATAATTTGCTTTGTTTTTATTATTAAAGAGGTATTTTTTACCTTCAAACCCCGCTGAAGTGGTGTTTAAACTAAAAACTAAGTCAAAACCTATTTAGCTACTCTCATAACATTTTGAGTGCGTAATTAACTTTTTTTTATTGAAGAGGGGGTTTATCGTAAATTTTGGATGGGGTTTTAAAATCAAAATCTCCCTTAACTGTGCTCTTGGAATTAGGGGATTTTCGTTTGCATTTTTGTTTTGTTTTGTTTTATAGAAGAGGGGGGGGGGGTTAACTGCAAAAACCCCAAGTAGGGGGTTTAAAACTCAAAACCCCTAGTAGGGGGTTTTAAACTCAAAACCCCTAATAGGGTTTTTTAAACTCGAACCCCCCTAGTAGGGGGTTTTAAACTCAAAACCCCCTAGTAAGGGGTTTTAAACTCAAAACCCCATTGGTTGTGCTGGGGCAATTGATGGTTTAGTATTAAAATGTCACCTAAAATAAACAAAATCAAAGCAAAAAATCATTCACTAAATTCCGATCCCCCCCCCCAAGGGGGGGGATTTCCAACCCCCCCCCCCCTGGCTACGCCCATGATATATATATATATATGAATTAATTACATTTTAATCTGTTTGAAAAATATAAGTTCTTACTTTTGTTTATATGAATGCACAATTTTTAAAATGTGTCTCACCTGTTGGGTGTAATACATGTACGTACAAAGTGCTGATGGATAAATTCCAACAATTCTGCATGTCACATATGCATTAACTGTGTCTAAAGAGTAGCTACACTTTGTATTTTTGCTTCTTGCTGAGGAGCGTGCAGAACATCAGAATTAAATCATCTTTTAAAAAAAAAAAATTGTCTAAGAAAGTGATTCACAAGTTTGTCTATATATACCCCTGGGATTCTACAAAAAATTTCCAAGGCGTGTCCATGAGAAAAAAAAGTTTGCGAACTGCTGGTCTAACAGAAAGTAAATATTATAAATGATAGTTTTGAGAGGTGTAGATTTAGTATATCTTTGCCATTTGTCAGACTGTTATCGTTTTTCCAAATGTTTATCATAGAAATATAGAAATGTTATTTTGTAATGAGGACTTTGTTGTATTTTCTGAGACCCTATAATAGTTTCACAGTCTGGTTTATGCAATTGACATACAAGAGAAAAATTGTATATTATACCCAACATAGTGGTTCTGAAATTTTCTGTAATAGTTAACATTAAAAAATAAAACCAAGATTACAAAAAAAAATCTTTTTTTTTTAAAGACTAAGGAGTTGTAGATAGTAATTTACTAAAATGGGCAGAACTGGAACTAGTAAAAGGGGTAGGATTGTAACTGATCAGGGCTTAAAAAGTTAGAAGATAAAGCTATAGGAAGTGTGGAACTTAGTGTTATGCAGGTGAGTGAAACTTACGATAAAGTGAGGCAGGAGCGTACCTAGGGAGACTTACGGGGGAGATGAGATCAAAGAGAAACAAGGTTGCAAAATGAAGGGGCCAGAAGGATTGCACTTGAATGCAATGTCCTGTAAAACAGAATTACAGAACAATAAAGACGTATATTTTGTCATGGGTCTTCCATGAATGGTAGCATTTATCACTATAGTAACTGCTGAAACAAACCATTTTCTAAACGATTTTAAAAACTTTTAATTTAACATTGTTTGCGCATTAATTTTGAACTACACCAACGAAATTATTTTATAATGTTTTCGAAATCAATCACATTCATTTTTAAAGTACTGCTTTTATACCATGCGTTTTACAGGGCAGATGATACCAAGTTCATCTGTTTCTGTCATGGCTAACGAAAGTATCATGTGACCAACATAACGACCAACCGCTTTTACCTTTACCTAATTAATGTCAGATACTTATTTGAGTTAGATGGAGTCGGAGGTACCCTAAAGATCCAGAAATTAAAATCCCAGTCTTCACCAGGATTCAAGTTCGGAAGCTACGAGCGTAACAGTCTGCAAGCGCTCCACTACATTCTTTAAAATGTATCTAAACTATTTTGTACAGACCATAAACTTTTAAATAGAATGTCGTTATTTCCAGATCTTTGTGGCTAGTCATTCCGACATGTACCAATGTCCATATACCCTCGTTAGTTCTAGAGACACTTTCCAAAGTTAAACTTGAAGAAAATTCTTGTTTTCGATTTCTGGTTAGTGTGGTTCGGATTGGGTAGCTGAAGTAATTACGACATTTTGTATAATATGCACAGGTAGCTACGGGGACATTATTCTTTCTCCAAGAAACTCCGAAGTTGATCTCCTGTTCATTTTCTATATTCCAATGGCCGGTAAAAGTGTAAGGTTGACCTTCTTCTGCTGGGGGACATAAGGCCACACCTTAAAAAGTAATAATGAACAGAAAAGATGAAACATTTTAAAAGATAAAACTAGATATCTATGTAGATCTAGACTATTACTTTAACTAGATGTTCATGCTATTCATCTAGACAATAACGAAATTTGAGTCCAGATAAGTATCTGTCTATCGACTTTAAAACAATAAAAGTAAAACAAAAAAAATATTTGCAAAATGCTTTAAAAAACGTTATATTAAGCATATCGTTATCAATTAGTTTGGATCAGTCATATAATTAAATTTGTAATAGATCTAGACTAACAATAAAAAAGCATTTATAAAAAAAGGGGCTCAAGCCTTCTCACGCTTCTCAAGCCAACCCTGTAACCACTCTGCTAGTGCCAATGAAATTGGAAGACTGTATAGTTATCTATTGTTTCTATAGTCTCGTCTTATTTTTCATATTGTGTTCACTGAGACTCAGACGACAATGTATAAAGGGGACTAATTCAGCTAATACTACCAATTCAGTCAAGTACAAATTCATTACCCCTTTTGAGATATCAAATTTATTAATATTAATGTTAATTTATTGCCAGTAGTTATTTAACTATTTTTTAAATTGATTATTTAGTTTCAGTAAAAGAAATACTTTTGCCAAATTTCAGCTTGATCCTAAATAGGGTATGGGAGAAATAACGTGTACATAATTTTTACCAGACGGACAGACAGAGTGAGTAGATATAAGGTTTGAAAAAAAAAGACTTGCTCTAGCATTTACTTTAAGAATGAAAGGATCGGATAGACCCACTTTCAGCATTGTTTAAAGGAGTGACTTAACCCCAGCATTTAACAAATTCCCGTGATTCCCGTGTTTTCTTTTCATTCATATCATTTCTATGATTCATAGTAGCTTTTTGCCTGAAAGAGGCCATAGATATTTAAAAATACTAAGAAAACAAACAATTATGTTCCAATGCATAAAACAAAAATTGATAAAACTCTTACCCCAAATATCCAGCGTTAAGAATATAATCACTCCTACCATGTCCAACATGTAAGTGGGCATAAAGGATTGAAATGTTACTAACAAAACAGTAATTACTGTTAACAACGTAAACTTTTTTCGACTATCTCTACAATTTAAGATATTTGTTGTAATGCTGTTCAAATGGAAGAATCATTCCAACTAAATAAATTTTTTACGGATTTATAGAAATATATTTAAACGTTAATTAAATATAATAGAATAAAAAAGATCGCAAGGGTTCACATTAAAATTTAGTTATATTTAAAGTCTATAAAATAGTACATTTATTACACATTTCTTTGATAATAAACTTACTGTAATTAAAAGTCACTAGGATATTGCTAAAAATGTATTTACAGTTTAGTGATTAATTCTATATGATGGGAAGTGAGTACTTCACTCTAAACTCAAAAATAGTTTATATTTAACCTTTGTAAGTTGCCTAACAAGCGATGAGTTCAAAGGAAAAGTATGTCAACCAATGACAGATGCGTAAGAAGGTCAGTAAGTACTATGCCCCCCCCCCCATCCCCACTTACCCTCCCCACTTTGCTGCTGCTTCCTTTTATTCACAACTGTGCTTTTTTTTTTCATCTTAAAGGGAAGTAAAGCAAAAACGCTACATCAATTACCAAAAATATCAATGAGTATTATATATCACGGAAATTACGAACTAATTACTCACACATCTATTGTAAAGGCTACAAATCATCTCGCCCGAAAGGGGGGAGGTCGCTGTAAGTTTTTGGGTGTGGTCTGAGATGCTATTTAGAATGTAATGAAAAATATTAGAAAATTACAGAGTGTAGAAAATGTATGAGTGATAGGCTCTATGGGAAAGGAAAGTCTGATAGTCACCCATTAGCGAGATGATCATTAAATCAGTTCATTTTTTTTGGGGCCAAGGCTTACCTTTAGCCTTTGAACGATTAATTTTGCTATAGCGAGATCCGAGACGAAATTTCACGAGTCCACCCATGAATGTCCATCATACAATATACTGTCGTCATAACTGCAAGCAACTTGCATGAGAAACGGTGTTTAAAAAAATTAAATATAAGAGCGCGACTTTCCCTCTTTTGTACTTTGGAAGCCTCTCTGTCCAACTAACCATTTCATATTATTGACCTATCCATTAAAATGTTACTATGAGGGTTTACCAAAAGTTACTATCAATTCGTTTACATTTACAATGTTCAAGCTGACCGTATTCATACGAAGACACGAATGGCCTTGTGCATGCAATAACTTTACATGAATAAGTTGAATTGAGGGAATTTGATTGTAGTTGTTGATAGTCTCAAGTTCATAGCTTATGTTAAACAGAAAATGTCAAAACCATTTGTTATAGCTGCATTACTAACATAAAAGTAAAGAAAAAAAAACAATAGTTGAACTTATATAGTAGACGGCCTCTGAATTTCTTTTTTTGAAAACACAAAATCTCTTACTTAGTAATTTCAATATGAAATATTCTTCGGAGTATAATTCAAACTTACATAAACGGCTCTCTCCTAGTTGATTGTAATTTATTTTATTATGTAATGCTAACTTTCAAATAAATAGTCTACGTAATAGCTTTAAACCTACTTTTGGGCCTCCCATTAAAAAAACACACATAAAAAAGTGGTACAGCTCCTCCCTTTTTGTTAACTTTTACACATTTATTAAAATGTTTTTTTAAGTTTTATTTTCAAGAAATTAGTAGTTTTCTTTAAAAAAAATTAAATTGAATAAATAAATAAAAATCTTTTTATTAAAGTTTAAATCAGGTCTATTGAAAGCATGATTTATTATCTAATTTTATCATTTTAACTCAAAGTTTACAGTATATTATAGTGCTATAACAATATTAGAAAAAAAGTCCCCTTTTAGACCTTGAGATCTATAGGGCAATGGTAAAAAATGCATCTGTTTTTGTCGCCCACAGTTAACAAGGGTGTCATGTGGCCAGCACAACTACCTTTACTTTCCCCCAACTTATGTCTGATACGCATTTGAGATAGTTGGACTGAGAAACGCCCGAAAGATTCCGAAATTTAAAATGTCAGTTTTGATCGAGATTTGAATCCAGGACCCCGGTTAGGAAGCCAAGCGCTTTACTTCTCACCAACCGCGCTTTCCCTGTAATGATATAGTTATAAGAAATTCTAAAATTTTAACATCTCGTAGTACATATTTCATTCTAATTAAAGTATTGCTTGTTATCTTTCTTTAAAATGAAGAGTAATGTAAAAATTGAAGTCACTTAAACACATAAACCTTTTTAGCGGCCCCCGAAAGGGGAAAAGACGCTATTAGTTTTGTGTGGCCTGTCTGTTCTTTGTCCGTCTTTCCGTCCGTCCCGTTTAGATCTCAGAAACTAGAAGAGAAAATAAAAATCGGACATCATGATATTTTAGATCATTCAAAGTTCTAATGCAACGGCTACTTTTTCTTTTTCGAACGTGAATTATCTGATTTTTAAAATTATATATGCAAGCAGATTTTTCAAAAAATTAAAAATGAAAAACATCAGAGGAAGTAAGTCTTATTAAAAGTTCACAAGTTTCTTAAGTAATAAATCAAGCTTCATTCATAGATTCGCGCATTGGTAAAAAAAAAATATGCATCTAAGGTCACGATTGAAAATGTATCAATGGATTACTATAAAATAGATTTTCCATTTATTAACTAACACATGGAATTGAATACTGATTGAGATGTTGTTTTCAAAAAAAAATTAAATACGACCTTCCTTACAATTGAATGTTTAAAAAATAACAACAAAACAAAAAAATTATACCACGCAGTTTTCACACATCCTCATTAGGTTATACACTTAACAATCTAAATTACAATAAACTAGTCGATCGGCGGCGTAGCATACGTCGCTATTTTGCAGGGCGGGCCTTTCTGCGCCTGCAACCTGTGCGACCGCAGTGGGCCCCGCACTTTCATAGAACCCGCACTTTCATAGGGCCCGCTCTAATTCAAGGTGTAGAAATTAATTAATTAAAACATTTTACAAAGCAGATTTCCCGAGCCCTCCTGGCGATTTACCAGGAGCTCCTGGAAATCTCCCGAAATCGCAAAAAATATGAAAAAGTTCTTAAAATATACGGAAATATATACACGAAAATTGTCATTTTGGGGTGTCATTCAATATGAAAAACGCCAATCTTATGCACGACATTATGCATCAGCCGTAATTGTTTAATCTGGTGAAAGAAGCTTATTGCGCCTCAAACTAATGAAGAATTACTTGAGGTCAACTATTCTCAAAGATATATTGAAACATTTGGTAATTCTTGCTATTGAGCGTGATCTATGTAAGAAACAGAATTATTATGATATGACTTCGCTACACGCAAGGCTCGTAAAGTATTTCTGTACGTAGTAAAGAATGAATAAAATGCATAGAGGAATTTATTTTCTAATACAAACTCTTAAATTTCACTTATTATTCGCTTCCCTACTCAAACTTGGCCCCGCGAAATCCGTTTCGCATAACTCCCTCCGTCCGAGTTGCAAAAATAAAAGAATGATATTTCCATTGTGTCCAAATTCTTGGGCGTGCTCTGTCGCCTCAATGGTTACTACGGAGTAGATTACTTCCCCCCCCCCCTTTTTTTTTTAACGTGAGGTAGAAATCAAAATTTAAAAAAGAGTGATATTGCAACGGTCCTGCCCTGCTTTGTTGTGACTACGTGTTCTCCCCCCCACCCCCTCTTGTTTTCTCGTGGACTATCCGCAGAGTGATCTTTCCTTAACTTCTGGACAAAACTCTTGAGGGAAGAAGAGAATTATATATTTTAAAATATATTGATAGAGGCCAAATCTACATAGTGTTATAGGTTTAGTTTAATCGGGAATTTGACGAGACTATAGATAGACAATTTTGGACGGGACTAGGGAATTATGGGATATTAACCGGATATGGAATGATGGTATAATTTGACAGTTAGTAAGGACTCACTCTTCTTTAATGGCTAAGCAAGACATCAATTTAGTAACTGTTGACATATGGACTGTGCCCCTTCGTTTTATGGATTAAATACTATTTATCAAGTTATACAGTTTTCATCAATTCATTCATACAATTTAATATATATGTTGTCTGGTTTTAAATCGAACTCCATGAGTTAGTAAGAAAAACTTCATTATAGACCTAGATCTACTTTATTACTAAAACAACCACAACATATTTGGCGCCCTTTCGACAGAGTTAGAGTGGGTCAGCCTTACGGAACCTTGTAGGCCTTTTAACATCGTTGAGCTTAAAAACTGTTGGATCTACCAGTATTTGTTTATTTCTTCGCTGGATCGAGTCGAGGTGTAGATTACGGTTTAGACTAACTGGATCGTAATTCTGTTTTTTTTTATTCAGTGAACTTCATCAATCCAACGGTTTTAGACGTTCTATTCTACATTGTTCCTGTTATTTACATCGTCTTGCAGTGAGTAGAAGGGCAGTCCGTCACAGTTATACCTCTATACCTCATGAAGTCGGCAGTTTGAATTTAATTTTGTACGGAAGGTTACCTCTTGACTTTAGATTTATAGTGTAGCCAGTTGACCGTTGGGGTCACAAAGAACTTTGTTCCTGTGTTCCTGAACATATTTTTTCAAGTGTTTCCTTACCAATAACACACGAGTGTAGTATACCCTACTGCTACACTGCGTGATCGTATATTTTTATTATACGTTATTTTTCAACTTGAGAGAGTTGGACTTGGTTTTGTTCTCTCTCGAGACAGCACAACTAGCTTTTCTCAGTAATAGTACCAGTTTACTAGTAGCAGCCGTGAAGCCAGAAGCCAGCATCAAGCCATCAAATTTCTAGATCTATGGTTAGACTTAGATCTTGAATCTAGATTTAGATCTAAAACTAGGTCTAGATCTAGCTAGATCAATGTCTAGTTTGTATGACAATAAAGATATTAATTTTTATTTGCGAGGGGAAATTCTGTACACAATTGTAGCTTAAAGAAGTTCAAGAATTGTTTTCTTGTTGCCAATTTATCTAATTTTGTTAGAAGAATTTTTTTTTTTAGTTTCTCTTTATTACAATGTAACAGGCAGTTAATATTGAATGTATGGATAAGGTTTACATGGGCGCAGCCAGGATTTTTTTTTGTTAGGGGGGGGTGGGGGGTTGGGGGAGGATTTTCCCCCTCCCCCCCCGCAAAACAAATATATATGTGTGTGTGTGTGTGTGTGTGTACATAATTAATCTTTATTAAATTCTTACCATTCATTCATTCGAAAGACGTTTTTTGTGCCCTACAATATTTTCTTCCTGAAGTTAGAAATTGTAGACTACCCGCCCTTGCCAGAAGGGGGTCTGGGGGAGCTTGCAGCTCTTCCCACCTGCACTGAGGCCCTCCATGAAAGTGTGGATCAAGATTGTACTAGGATGTCATCGCAACTCTTATTATGTGTAACTCATTTTGTCGGAGAATATGTCCCGCAAAACTCATACAATGCTCTTTCACAACATTATTAAGTGGTCGACTCCCAGTTCGACATAGGATTTTCTTGATTTGGACCCGATCTCTATAGCTGACTCCTAAAATCTGTCTTAGCCATCTTTGTTGAGCCACATTTAGTGTCTTTTTCAATTTCGCCAGATGACTATTCACAGCACTTTATTAATGGATCCCAGCCAATGGTAGAAATGTGTAACCTCTCTTGACTACACTCTTGGAATTAGGTAACTTTTGTTTGTTTTAGATTTTATATCGAAAAGGGAAGTTTTATCGTCAAAATCATTTGTTTGGGAGGGGGGGTATACTAAAAAAACTCTGGTGACAGTAGTTGGCCTTAATATTCAAGAGAGAGGTTTTCAAACTCAAAACTCTCTGTAGGGGGATTTTAAACTCAAAACTATGTGGAGGGGTTTTAAACTTTAAAAAAAACAACTTTTGAGGAGGGGAATTTTTACTCAAAATCCCATTTGGCTTGGCTACGCTCATAGAATCTTTAGTGTGTAATTTGCTTGTTTTTTATATTGAAGAGGTATTTTTCAGCAATATACGGAGATGATGTGGCTGAGGGGTAAAGCACTCGGAACTGGAAGTCTCGTGTTCGAATCCTGGTGAAGACTCTAGGTGGACCACTTCGGAGACCGATTTTGTTACATTTTATTTTATTGCATTTTTTTTCTAACACGTGAGGGTCGTAGGTGTGCATGTAACAGAATAATTTAATATTTTAACACGGTTACAAAGACAGTTTGTGTGAAAACACAAACTTAAAATCGGCCCCCGAAGTGGTCCACCCAGGCAGGCTTCAATATTTTCAGAAAGAACAACCGAATGAAATTATATCAAAGACAAAAGAGAGATAAGAATGAAGAAAGAAGGTTGATAGATCTTGTGTAGTGCCCCAACGGTCCAGCAGATCCAAGGATAGGTGAAAGTAAATGCAAAGCTAGATGTGAACCTGGCCTAACTAGTTCCCCTTTCAGACATAATGGTCTATAGGGCAGATGATGTAAAATTCATCTGTTTTTGTGGTCTACGGTTAACGAGGGTGTCATGTAGCCAGCACAAAAACCAACCGCCTTTATTTTTCCCCAACTAATTCAGGTACCCATTAGAGCAGGGTGGACTCAGAGGCGCCGAAAGATTCCGAAGTTGAAAATACAAGTCTTCACCAGGATTCGAACCAGGGACCCCGGTTCGGAAGCCATGCGCTTTACCGCTCAGCTACCGCGCCTCCCCTGGCCTAACTGTAGTGTTATAATTGATGTCATTGTTTTGAAAAGGCTCAATCTCATTTTTTTTTCAAGAAATTACAATTCATTTAATATCTACTAATTTGTAGTCATTTTCAAAAAATTGAAAATAAAACATGAGTGGTCAACAAATTACAATTCATTTAATTTCTACTAATTTGTAGTCATTTTCAAAAAAAATAAAGATAAAACATGAGTGGTCAAGAAATTACAATTCATTTAATATCTACTAATTTGTAGTCATTTTCAAAAAAAATAAAAATAAAACATTAGTGGTCAAGAAATTACAGTTCATTTAAAATCTACTAATTTGTAGTCATTTTCAAAAAATAAAACATGAGTGGTCAAGAAATTACAATTCATTTAATATCTACTAATTTGTAGTCATTTTCAAAAAAAATAAAAATAAAACATTAGTGGTCAAGAAATTACAGTTCATTTAAAATCTACTAATTTGTAGTCATTTTCAAAAAATAAAACATGAGTGGTCAAGAAATTACAATTCATTTAATATCCACTAGTTTGACAACGCTAAGGTTGTCAATTGTAGTCAAACTGAATTTAAGTTATCTTATCTTGTAGATATTTTCCAAAAAAATTAAACGAAACAGAAGGAACTCTGAAGTGTAATTGTATCCAATTAGTTTATGTTTCCTTTTAAGCACTTGGCATTGTCATTGTCACTTTATGGCTAAAGGGGACATAATGTATTGATCTTGGTGGTAGTACGAAGAGGAAAAAGTGACTGATTTCATCCTAAGCCTCCATTCTGTCTCGTCAAATAGTATTTTAGACATATATTAATATTTAATTTTACACAACAGAACAACATCATTTCTATAAAGTAATACAGAGAAAAAGGACTTCCTTGAAAAGTGGCCTCAGTATTTTTGCTTTAACAGTAACAATCTTCTACATAAATGAGTTCATTAACAAAGCTGCACAGCAACATTAACAATCTTTCCGGAAATCGACTTTGTAGCAATGCTATGTTCCCAGGTAGTAGCAAGTAATTAGGTAAGGCAAGCTAATATAGGTTTTATACAGCTGCCCTGTATGCCTTATGTATTTAAAAAAGACTGATCAGGGAACAGGTTAATCCCTCTCACGACAATTTTTAAAGGTCTCCTTGAGATGTAAGAGGGCTACTCTAGCATCATCAAGGTGGCCCTTGGGTCTTTTAGAATCGTTCTGGGATAGTTAACCAAGCAAAGGTACTTCTGTATCACAATTGTTCAGGGTTCTGTTAGGGTCATGTGTAAATTATTTCAGGATAAGGGTGTCGATTAAGGATTCTTTTTTCTCTTTTTACGAGGGGTTTAAAAAAAAAATAAAATTGATAAATAAATAAAAAATAGTTAATTTGTCTTAAACTATTACATTATTCATAAAAGATTCTTGACTTTCAATTGTCTGCCCTTGTCTATATTCTTTAGGATTATTGGTTTTGGTTAGTTTTGTTTCTAGTCTCTTCGCAGGCTCCATTCAGTTGCGTCTTGTTTTCTTGTTCCTTTGTTTCCCGGTATGTCTAGGATGAGGCTGCCGCTAAGATATAGACATTGTCATAGAGTTCTTGTTACGTTTCCACGGGCTTGCCGTGTTCTGTGAGTGTTGTACAGACACACTTGATGTTGACTTGTGACATGCTCTCCGATCATGTGATCAAAGAGGACGTAACCGCGAGGGAGAAATAATTCTTCAAAAGTGTTAACTTCCCTTTAAAAGACAGTTCTTTAATGGTTTTCCATAGATAAAGTTCAATTTGATTCCTATCCCGCATCTCTCAGCCCAAACTCTCTTTAACCCAGGTACATACACACTATCACACACTCGCATATCCACTTCAACTAACTGACATAATACCAAGAGAGTAACTTTACAGATTGATTACAGTATTTAGATTTTTATCTCTGAGGTCTGACAATTTAGTCAAGGACAATAAATTATACAATAATTACAATTTCTATCTAACCAGTATAGTTATCAATTCTATGTTCAATTATTTTTCTAAATATTAACTCTAGATTATAAGGATTTAAAGATACATTGTTATTAACAACTTTAATTCTACTGTGCCACACAAGACTTCTGTATTCACTCACTATTATTAGATTAAATTTATGAATCATCTTACTTTTGATTTTAGGCAATTTATTTAAAACAATAGCTAGGTTGAGATTAACATTGGTGTTACAGTTTGCCTCTAGTAGGACTTTCATAGTGCATCTAACATTATCAAATATTTTACATTTTAAAAACATATGGCTTTCATTGTTACCATTATCTGTGTGACAGAAAACACATGTGTGTACATTTCTTTTCTTACTTCCTACAGGGGTCATCCCGAAGATTAGTCTGTATGTTATTTCTCTGGCTTTGGGTGTAATGTGTTTGCTGTGTAGGTTTATAAAAGTGTCTCTGAAATCTATTACACCTAACTCTCTACTCCATTTGATCCTATTGAATAATCTTTCTTGTAACTGTTTCTTAAGTGTTGTATATGTGTCTTTTAATTTACTGTGTATTAGATGTTCATTGCCGGGGAGTATTCTTGATATGGATCTGTAAAATGGATGTGTGTTTGTACCAAAGTGGTGTGGGGTGTCATTTTTTATTGGAATTATTTTATTTAACCTTAAGCCGTAGTAGTATATTGTTATATTGCTATATTGTTATATTATATTATATATATATTATATATATATTATATATATAAAAAACAACACAAGACACAGATATTTTACAAAGAGAACTAGATGAATTACAGAAATGGGAATCAAATTGGAGCATGTCTTTCCACCCAGAAAAATGTCAGTTGTTAAGACAGTGGCGTAACTAAGGGGGGGGGGGGATGGGGGGGGGAGAATTTTAAAATCCCCCCGGGCCCCCACTTAGGGGGGGCCCCCAAATGGGTGTCCGAAATATATTTGTAAATACATAATTTAATATATATGATTGACAAATAGTGTCAACGGGTGTATTTTTTTTATCAACAGTTATGGAATAAATTTATCATAAAGATTAAACCTAGATCTAGGTCTATCAGTTCGTTGAGTTTGTTGACATTTTAAAAATATTTTTGCCGCGGAGATCAATTTAAAAAAAAAAAATAAAAAAAAAATTAGTCTTCCATTTTAAACTTTGTTGCCACGAATAAAACTGCATGATATACAGCGAATTCCAGGTATCTTGTTACCTTTACTAATAATAGATCTAAATGGCGAGTATCATATGGCTACACTAATTAACCTTGAAGCAAAATTTACAGAATCGAGTATAACAGATCTAAAAGTTATTCTTAACAATGCTAAAATTGTCCGTTATTCGGGTTTGGCGTCTATAATTTCAGAATTAAACTTCACACTCGAGTTATTACCCCTTTATTCATCTTTCCTAAACTCTCTTTTTATTTACATCTAATGATCTAATCCTTTTGCTTTCGCACAAAACATAAACAAAAAATAATGACGTAATATCATATAATATTAATACATCCTTCCTATTGAAGTTATTATCACACCCTTCCTTTTAAAGTTCTTAATAGTGATATCTACTAGCAGGGCCGGCCCTAGCATTTGCGGGGCCCTATGCGAAACGGATCGCGCGGGGCCTAGTCTGGGTAGGGATAAGCATAATGTCAAAATTATTTTTTTTTGAATTAGAAAATAGGCCTACTTTCGTCTTTGCAATAAATTTTTATCAAATGAAAGCTCGCAATGCCACTTTTTATTTATTGGCACCCCAAAATGTCAATTTCGTCTATTCTTCAGGAGATTTGAATAAATTCAAAAAAAGTTCAGGACTTTATCGTATATTTTGCCTTTTCATGAGATTTCCTGAAGGCCCTGAAAAATCAGCAGGTCGCGAAAACCCTGTTATTTTATATACGTTATAATTGTTCAATTTAATAATGTACACTTGGAATTAGCGCGGGGCCTATGAAAGCGCGGCGCCCACTGCGACCGACACTGTCTACTAGGAACTTTAACAATTCGTCCACTTCTGGTTGTCTTGACTGGAACAACAAGTTCTCTAGACGTTGGTCTATAACTGTCTGTTTCGTTTGTTCCAACAGTTTGCAGTTCATTGTCTCCATTGGTATCATAGTACCCAGAGATGTCTTCATCGAAACTCTTATTCAAAAAGCGTTGATTTCTTCTGTATGTTTTTCCATTGTTTTTCTTTATGATGTAAGATCTGGGTGCTTCTTTTTTTTTTATGAGAACTGCTTTCTGCCATGTTTGACCTAGACGAACTCTCCGACAGAATAATCTTTAGATAGTCTTGCTTTTGCATCGTATTTCACTTAGCTTTTCATCTGTCGTTCGTTGAGTAATGTCTCTGCATTTTCAGCTACCGATGGTTTCAATAGTTTGTGATCAGTTGGAATGATTCCCTGAGTTTTCTACTCGTCAGCAGTTGTGATGGTGAATACGGCAGTCCACTTATCGGAGTATTTCTATACTCGAGCATAACGAGATATGGATCTTTCCCACTTTTGTATGCTCAGAATCCTTTTGCTTTCGCACAAAACATAAACAACCAACAATGACTTAATACCATATAATATTAGAACAGAATCTTCTTCATGCAGTGGAAAATTAAGAATTTTTTGCCTATCTGGAATTCTGGTCAAAGCTCCTGTGCCCAATTAATATAGTTCGGAAGAAACTACAAAAGTCTGGACTGCATATACGGGAATCTGCTAAAGAAATTAGTACCCTTTAATGCTTTCTGAAAAATGATGAGAAACTGACAAAAACCCAATCCATCGAAAAAGCAAAAGAAGGTAGTGAATACTATGGATTCCCTGTAATCAAAACAACCATATGAAAGAAAAGACTTAATGGGAAGTTGAGTTCTAATGTAGGACTGTTAATACAACTGCAATTCAAACGTGTTGCGACAGAAGTGCTGGACAGATTTCATATGGAGATGAAGGGCAGATTCCAAAGGCTGGAAAGAAAATGGATACCTTTGGGTTTCTTCTTGAACCAAGACACCTGTTAGAAGACACGCTTGTGACAAACTGTGCTACTTTTCCTGTTTGTATGATGAAATAAATGGAAAATCGCTTTTTTTCAATTACCGGGTATGTCATTGATGCACGAGCACTTTTCATCAACAAACAGTAATACAATCACCAATAGACATATTGAGGAAACAGGCTTCATATGGGAATTACCTGTGCTCAGACTTTGCAACCTCCTCCGAATACCGCTAACTCAGGCCACTTCCATTACGTCACGTGAGAGATCATTCTCAAACCTCAAGCTCATCAAAAAGTATCTCAGGAGCACAATGACGCAAGAAAGGCTTATCATGGTTTTAATGTCAGTGAAGTCACAAATACTAGAAAGTATCGATGTAGTTGATGTTATAGATGTCTTTGCTGCACAGAATGCACGACGTGAAGCGATATGAATTGAAATTTGTCACTTGTGCATTATTTAACTAATAAGCAACGGTATTATTCATTAGAAGAGTCTTGATGATTACTTTTTGTTAAGTTTATTGATATACTGAACCAATTTGATTTGGGGCTTATATATTTTTGCGTACATTATCTCATGTCATATGTCGAATGTCAAAATGCAAGGGGCCCCCAAAGAGGTCAATCCCCCCGGGCCCCCAAATCCCTAGTTACGCCCCTGTGTTAAGAGTAACAAAAAAACTAAAACAAATTAATTCCACTTATCTTATTCATGGCAAACCAGTAACACAGACTAAAAACGCAAAATACCTAGGTGTTATAATAAATGAAAAACTGTCATGGAATCCACATATTGATGAAACTACAAAAAAATCAAACAAAGCATTAGGATTTATTAAAAGAAATTTCTATAAATCAAATAAGAACATAAAACTAAAATGTTATTTAACGTTGGTTAGGCCAATAATAGAATATGCATCCTCTGTTTGGGACCCCTCAACTCAAGAAAACATTAAGAAAATAGAACAGACACAAAATAGAGCAGTGCGATTCATAACAAATGAATATTCACATTTGACTAGAGTAACACCTTTAGTAAAATCACTAAATTTAGAAAGCCTTCAGGACAGAAGGCTCAAAAGTAAAGTAGCAATAATACATAAAACACTGAACCATAATCTTCAAATACAAAAACAAAATTTAATAAAATACTCTGAAAGACACAAAGATAAAGGCACATTCCTCGTCCCATATGCTAGGACAAATTTGTACAAATACTCGTTCTTCCCTAGTGCTATTAGAGCATGGAATGGGTTGCCTGAGCTAGCCAGGAAAACCAGTGACTTGGCAGAATTTAAGTCATTGGTTAATATGCATGACTAAATGCATGACGCGTAGGACGTAATCATCTTCTTTTTTGAAGTAACTTCTGTATTATATAAGATAAGATAAGATATATTGTTAATGGAAAATTGTTTGGGTTCTTGGCTACTTGTCCTATGTATTTTAATCTAAGTGCTTGTATTTTGGTTCTGATGTCCTGTAAGTTTATCCCCCATCCTCTTTGTTTTGTATAAGTGTTGTGTGTTTAATGTTCCTGATAGTGCTTTTAAATATAAAATTCCTAATGATTGTGTTTATGCTTGGTATAAAAGTTGGTGGAGGTTCTGTGATGTTTGCTAAATAAACTATCTTCGGGATGACCAGGTTGTTTACTAGTATTGCTCTACCAAATATAGTAGTTGCTGTATAATGAAATCTTTTAAGTGTGTTTTTGGTTTTGTTTAAAATATTTTCCCACTGCTGTGTGTGGTAATATGTTGGGTTGCTTGTCCACGTGATGCCGCATATTTTAATTGCCTTCTCTATTTTAAGATTAAAGGGGATGTTTAAGGGGATTTCCCACCTGCCCAATCCCATAATAAAAGATTTATTTATGTTGATTTTTTGACCCGCTTGCCCTCCCAAATTGAATAAACTTATCTATGATTGCGGCTGTCTTTTTCTGAGGAGGGAAAAAGGGTGGTGTCATCAGCGTATGCTTTAACTTTAACTACGGGCGTGGGGCCTGGGATTTTTATCCCCGTGATTCCACTATCTAGCCTGATGGTTTCTAAAAGGGGTTCTAGGCAAAGGGTGTATAAAAAGGGAGAAAGGGGACACCCTTGTCTAACAGATCTTCTAATAGGGATACTGCCACTAAGGGTTTGGTTTATTATGAGTTTGCTTGTGGCATCAGTGTAAACTAGCTTTATGTATTTCTTCATTCTTCCATCTGTCTTCGTCTTGTCTAGTATTTTGAAAAGGTAATCATGGTCTATTCTGTCAAAGGCTTTTTCCTGGTCAATAGAAAAGAGGGCTGCTTTCAAGTCTTTGTCTTTACAGTAATATATAATGTCTCTTAAAAAATGGTTAAGTTCGTCGATGTTTTTGTCTGGGTTGCTACAGTATTGGTCCTGTCCTATTAAGTGTGGTATGAGGGGTTTTAGTCTTAAAAAAATCATTTTCGTCAGGAGTTTGTAGTCGGTGTTTAGAAGTGAGATCGGTCGAAAGTCGCTAGGTGAGGTGTTGTTTTCTTGTTTTTTTGGTAGAAGTGTGATGTATGCTAAGTTGAAATCTCTAGGTAACTGTTCTGTCACTAACATGTCGCTGTATAGATTTAATAGTAGGGGTCCTATTTGGGGAAAAAAGGCTTTGTAAAATTCAAATGTCAGACCTTCTGGGCCAGGGGATTTGTTGTTTTGTGTTGTATCTAAAGCGGCCCTCAGTTCGTCTAGCGTAAAGGGAGCGTCTGTCTCTATCTGTTCTGTAATTGGTATTTCTTTGCAGTTCTGTAAAAATACTTTTTGTGCGTTGTCATCCGTCTGTTCCTTGTCATACAAATTAGTAAAGTGTTTCGTAAATGTGTCTGTTATTTTGTCCAGGTCGTGTATAGTTTCTCCTTTACTATCAACAATGTTGTCAATAGTTCTGTCAATTTGAATGTTTTGTTCTGCTGATAAAAAAAGTTTGTTAGGCCCTTCGGTTATTTTTTTACTTTTGCACCTCAATTCCGCTCCTTTGTATTGATAGTTAAATAGTTCTTCTAGTTGTGTTAGTATATGTGTTTTGGCTGCTTCGTCTTCTTCGTGTGTTAGTAAATTTTTAAGTCTTTCCTCTTCTTTTTTCCTTTTTGAGTTAACTAGTGTGGCCAGTATTTGGCTTTGCTGCTTAATGGAGCTTTTAATTAGCGTCCATATTTGTGTGACTTTGAAATGGGGTGTGTTTGAGTAATGTATTATATTTTTGAGGAGGTTTGCGATTGTTTTTAAATAGAGCGGGTCATTTAGGAGGTCGTTGTTAAGTTTCCAGATCGGTGTTTTTTGTTTTTTCTTTTCTAGTTTTGGGTTCTGCAGTTCCACTAAGACTCCTTTGTGGTCTGTATATTGTAACGTCTCTACGAGATGTGTTACACTTTTTGTTTCGCACGCCCTTGGCACATACACTCTATCTATCCGTGTTTCTATTTGGTGTGCCTTGTCCCTGAACGTGGTGACCCGGCCCGTGACCTCTACTTCTCTATAGGCATCTACTAACCGGAAAGCCTTGATGACTCCCCCCAAATAGTCATGCGTTTTAATTGTTACATGAGGAGTATGACCCTCTGTGTTTGTGTTTTGCTTGTCTAATTGGGAATCAATGTAATTTAAATCACCCCCTACTATCAAATTTTCTCCTGCGTTCTGAGTGTGTAGAATGTCACTTAGCATTCCAAAAAACTCGTGTTTCTCTTTTTTTTGAGCGGGTGCATAAATGTTGACTAACGTGTATGTGTGTTTTTGTGAGCTTGTCCTAATTATTACTATCCTCCCGCTATTGTCTTGATATGAGTGTGTGGTTGAAAACCTATTGGATGTTTGTAAAATGGCTGTTCCTCGTGGCTTTCTACCTAAACTAAAATAACCCTCCCGGAGGCCCATAAGAGAGACTGCTTTTTTGGCCTTGTGCTCTAACTGTGTGTTGGTCTCTTGCAGAAAGATAAAATCTGGCTTGTATTTCCTTGTGAGGTGTGCTATGTAGGTGTGTTTATTGTTAAGCCCTCTGATGTTGAGTGTCAAAATTTTGATGTCTGCCATGAGTGTGTGAGATTGGTTTGCGTGTTTGTTTTTCTATTGTGTGTGTGTGCGTTTTATCTTTAAGAGTTGCTTTGTTGTTTATGTGTTTGAATGTGTGTTAGGGTCCTCGCCCTCATCTATGACTAGCACTGACGGGGAGTCTGGAAAGTTCAGCTCGAGCTTGAACTGTTCTTCCTCTCTTTTCTCCTCCTCTACCCGGGGATCCTCGTTTAGATCCTCTGATGAGGAAGAGAGAGAGAGGGCCCTCTTTCTTGTTATTTTGGTTGGGGTGGTGGGTGCTGAACTTGCCCCTCCGGATGTTTTAATTTTTTTACTTTGCTTAGATTTGTTTTCAGGGCTGTTAGGTGGGGGGAGACCACTTGGAGTAGCTCCCATAGCTTCTATTTGTTTTTTTCCCCCTCCTTTGCTGCTTTCAACCATTGTGAAGCCATCTTATTTTAGCTGTTGATCAATCTCGGATTGCTTTTTCTCTCCCTCCCCTTTAAGGGCCATGGCATAGGAGATTTTCCCTCCTACCTCCTTTGCACCTTCTGTGGGGTTTTGGTCCCGTCTGGGGTTCGCCCTATTTGGACACTGGTTTGACCAGTGCTGATCCTGTCCGCAATGCCAGCACTGTTGTCTACGTCCCGGGATGGTCACGAGGACCTTGTAGGTCCTCGGATCGTCCTCATATCGTAACTGAATATAATGGGGGAGTTCAGTCTGTTTGCGGAGTTTGATCCAAGCCGCCCACTTATCTGAGTTGCCTAGCTTGATTGGCTCTATCTTGGAGCCTTCTTCTGCAAAGGCTCCAAAGATTTCTCCTATCTTTGATTTGTTTATGGTTGGTGCTACCCAGTGAAGGGTAACCCTGATTTTTTCGTCTTCTAAGGTACAGACATCTACCTTGAAGTCCTAATCATTCCCTAATGATTTCCCTAGTATACGGGTTCTCACTCGGGCGGATGTTGGGACCAGAAACCAGACAAAGGGGTTCTCGAAGCGATAGAGAGAACTCACTTCGTCCGATGTTAGTTTCAGGCACTCTATTAGGCTCGCCATAGTGGCCTTAACAGCCCCTTGGCCTGACAGCTTTAGAAGCAAGGTACCTGGGGCGTAGACAAGTCCACCATCCAGGTCCTTTTTTTCAATAAAAAATGTCTTAACTGACATTTTTACAAGGGTTTATCACAAGTACAGAGACAGAAAAGAGACGATAACTACACTACAAACTACACAGTACTTTAATACACAACCCTCGCGCCGTCCACTCTAAACAGTAACACACAAAAAATCACAGAAACACAAGTAATCCACAGAATAAATCCTCAAGTGTTAAATACTTAATCAATTTCATATTCGAATCCTCCAAAAAAAATATATCCTCAACACTAAAAAAAAATGTTGAAGAAATTGCAGTTTACAAGATTACTATTCGTTTTAAATTAGGTCTAACTTATAAAGCATACTAAATAGCTTTTTCTCTTTAAAAAACTGTTTGCATAAGTGATTTAAAAAAATAGATTTTTCGCTTTCAGAAAAAAAAAGTAGCCGTTGCATCAGAATTTTTGAATAGTCTAAAATATTGAGATTTCGGATTTTTACTATCTTTTCTAGTTTACGAGATCTAAACGGGACGGACGGACAGACATTTCACACAAAACTAATAGCGTCTTTTCCCCTTTCGGGGGCCGCTAAAAAAAGTCATAATAATTTTTTCATCTTGAAATAAGTTGTTTAATAGGAAACAAATGGTACTAAGTAAAAATATTATCTAGGAGACATTTTAATTTCAAACTATATTTTGTCCATAATGATATAGTAATACAAAACTAATAAAAATATATTTTGTAATGCTTAATAAAATATATTTATAAATGAACGTTTCACATAAAAGTTCAAGATTATTGAAGGACAATAGTAGAAAAAAAAAGTTATTTCAATATATGTGCTATTATATTAAAACTTTTAAATAAATATTATTTATAATGCTTGCATTTTAGGGCTTAGCTATGAATTTCCTATCATTTTGGGGCTGGAGGTTGACGCCTCTAAATTTTGCAAAATATTATATATATAATGTAAAAAACACTTATTTGGTGTCACCCCTTAAATAGGAGCCGGGGAAAATTTAAAAATTCTCCCCTCCTCTCCCAAATCTAGCTACACCACTGCTGCATTTTACACTTTTCCAGGAATATAGTCAAAAATATTATTTTTACAATTCAGATTTAACTTCATGTTTGAAAAACAAACAAAAAATAGGTAAAAGTGTACAAATATCTTGAAAATGTATGACACATATAAATTATAACACCTTATGAAAAACACATTTTTTAGGATGAAATAGAATGATGTTAAAATGTGTTAAAAGATATAAGTACACAATCAATTAGTGAGTTTTAAAATGCAACTATGATTTATATCTGTCAAAATTTGTGTTTTCTTGAGGCATCTTCAAAGTAGAATAAATAATATTCATAATCTGCTAAATACACTACTGCAATATTTATGAGATTACTTAAAATACAATAAACAAAAATAAGCTAGCTAACATAATGAATTTCCAAACCGAAAAAAACGTTCATAATAATTTCGAAAACGTTTTTTCTTATTATATGCACATGTAACAAAAAATGAAAAGACAATTGTTTTTATATTTCTTAAAATAAAAAAAATAATATCATCATCTTTTTATATTCAGACTTTAACTCTCAAGATTTCACTACTTGTTTGTGTTTTACTGCATCGTTACTGTCAACAGATCTTGGCAAAAGCTGATTTTTACCTAAGTAGTACAAAGAGGAAAAACAATACATTTCAAACTTATTAATGTTTCTGTAGCACAGAAACATACACTGAATAACTGTACTAATACATCTTTTCAGTTGTCAATTTATATAAAGTATAAACTATTTATATACAGTGTCAAATCGCTAGATTTTATAGACTATAAGAAACTGAAATCGGAGTTGTCAAGCTCTTTAATTGAGTCAGGGCTGCCTTATGTTATTGGAGGCCCAAAGCGATGTAAATTTGGTGGATCCAAATAAAATAGTTGATGCAAACCAAAAATACAAATTAAGACTGCGAAAAAAATTACGCTATTCAATTTATTAAAAACCTTACTGTATGATTTAGAGCTTACAGCTAGATTAGCAGACATAGAGCCATAGAACTCAGCTACGTTTGAGCTTTGATCCAAGTGTTGCTATTATTTCTCAAATATATTTTTGAGTCCTGAGTGAGGCCCCCATCTATTGGAGGCGGCTGTCTAGTGTTCCTAAGGACGACCTTGACTAATTTTATTTGTGTCACAAGTATATTAAGCCAGAAATACAATATAAAACACTTTCATGACTTAATACTTGAACACAGATGTGTGAACACACTAAAGATAACTAATTGTACACGCGTGCTGGTCTCTTTTGTGAAGTTACAAGCCATCTGCTGTCTTAATCGATACCAACGTTGATTCCACCAGAATGTGATAAATAATTACGGAGAGAAAGAGTTAATACGAGAATAATGCAAATACTTATCATAATCAAATTCTAAGAGATACAAAGAGTTTAAGAATATCAAGTGATTTCGAGACAAAGTTCTGCTTGGATATTTCTTAAATTAGATCTATTTAATGATTTATTAGTAAAAAATGTTCTTCCGATACATCGCTTTTAACTACACAATCTTAGAATTCTTAACTGCAATAGCTTATAATAGTAAATTTAGATTTAAAAAAAAAAAAACTTGATTCTTTACAAGCATCAAAGAAGCGAGTCAAATAATTAAATCCGGTAATCGGGCTACTGGTTAATCGAACCAGCCGCTTATTCGAACCGAATAAGTAAGTACCGAAATAAATCCATTTAAGGATTGTCAACGGGAAAATCCCACAGTGTCTAAACTGCATGCGTCTCAAATAGACAATGAAGTTCAGCAACTGGCCTGAACCCGGCCAAACTGTTCTTAATATTAGTTGAATATCTGTCACATCAAAACTCGGGATCTTGTTTGCCAAGAAAAAACGCCCTTTATTGTTTGCCTCCGAAATTGAGATAAACATTTATGTTTATATTTTGAGAGTAATTTGTTGTAAGGGGTACAAAAAATAGCTTAAAAGAATATTGAAAATTAAACACGCAAAATACTAAAAAAGTTTTTAAAAAAAAGTTTATTTAAAGGTAAGAACCATGGAATCACTACCATGTCTCAATACTGAAAAGTTCAACTCACTTTTTCAATACAAATACTTATAAACTTATTACCACTGATTAATTAGCACGTTGGGGGCGCTGTGGCTAAGCGGTAAAGGGCTTGGCTCCCGAACAGGGGACAGGGGTTCGAATCCTGGTGAAAACTAGGATTTTTAAGTTCGGAATAATCTCATATATGAGATTAAAAAAAAGCAGAGCTTCTCAACCTTCGGAAAAAAAAAATTATGGCCTTTATTTTGATAGCTTGTGGGTCTGAGGGAGCGATGTAAAAAGACAAAAGCGTTTTCTTGCATTTTTTACTACAGAAATGCATGCTCCTGACATCTACAGTTCATTATTCATCTTATTAAAAAAAAGGACCCTGTGAATAATGTATTACTTGTAAAATATTCTAATATGAATTTTTAGGCCCTTACTACATTGCAAATAAAATGATTTGAAGATACCCCACATATTTAGGTTAAGTCTTTGAGGATCGCCGCCCAAAAGAAAAAAAAACATTGGAAAAATATTTTTTAAAAAAAGCTCATTTTCAAGTTAACATTTTGTTCAATAGGCTTGATTGAAAGTATAATTCAAAGCTCTAACAAAAAAATTCGGATATAGGTGGAGAAATTAAGTGGACCAATAAGATTCTAGTCTAACTTTGTTTTGCATTTTTAGGATTCAAGTATAAATTGTGAGCTATAGTCCCAAATTTATTTAACTAGAAAAATTTCAGATTGAGTAAAGATTGGAAAAAAGCGACTAGGAAAAGAATATTTGGATTCAAAATTCGTTACTCTTAATACTGAAAAATTTCGTATGAATTCTATTTTTTTAAAAGCTAAGTCTTTCTTAAAAGATTATGATAAATTCATTATAAATTACATAAACTCTGTCGCCATATTTGACTTTTCTGTTTTAAAACATTATGTTTTCGTCTGGAAAGGGGAGGAGGCAAGTAGAGTTGAAACGATTAATCCTCGCTCCTTTTTATAATTTCAGCTAATGATTGAAATTGGCACAAAAAAAATAGGGGTGGGGTGACTTGATATAAAAATTTAATTTATAGCATATATAAAAGTTATTAGGGACAGATTATTTTTTATTTAGTAATTTCTTAATTAAAATACAAAAAGAAAAATTTATTGGTTAATGCTATGGGCGGAAGGCGATTGCATGTATCGCCCCTAACACCCGATGTAACCCTTTTTCCTTTTATATTTACTAATGATAACATTTGAGATCAGAATGTGGTGCGATATAAAAACAAACGGGTTCTCATATCAATACGCAGCTTATATTATATAGATATTTAACTAATTTTGTTCAAAAACTATTATTTCTCTATAAAATTAGGACTGCCTCCACACTCAGAGGGCTACAGTGGAGAGGGCAGTAGATGCAATTGCCACCCACCTTTACCCCACCGAATCTGCCAAGAGGAGCGGCAATAAAAAAAATATATTATTCGTCTAATTTTGCTCATAAACTATGATTTCCTTATAAACGTAGGACCACCACCCCCACAGTAGAGTAGGGTAATAGAGGTAATCGGCCTAGTGGGGTGGGGCGATTTTTCTCTATCCCCACCCACCGCTAGTGATAGAATGTGGGAGAAAAAAAGTGTACTAAATTTGTACCAGACAGACACACTGATTGAGCTGATATAAGCTTAGTAAAAAAAGAGATTTTACCTATTTTGTTAATTTCATTTTTGAACTGTCTTAAAGCTAGCAATTCTGAAAAACATATTAACTGTTATCTTACAGTGTTTAACAATTTAAAAGAACAAACAACTCTTTATGCGTTCAAGAGTCTCAAAGGTGGAAACTGACTGGGAAATCGATGAACGATATTATGAAACGGCTACAACGATGATAGTTAAAGTTTTATAATTTTTCAAAATATAATAATCTTAAAATTAAATTTGACTTACTTTATTTATTTTTTTTAACATGACTTTAGAGGAAATTATCGCAACTGACTCAAATGTTTAATTGTATTCAGTGAAGAGTTGAATATATAAATAGATACTGCAGAGACGCACTTTAGGTGACTGGTTATGAAAGCACAATTATCACGAAATTGATTGAAAGCGAGACTGTAGTGCAGATACAGATAAACGGACAGTTGAGGTTAGGCTTTCAAAGAAGTAACATCTTTTATTCTAGAGACTGAGACTAGACTGTTCCCGTTATGCATTGTAGGGGTGCTGTCACGCTTCACATAAACTTTAAAAAGTCCATTAAAGAAAACGGGAATCCCCGTTATCCTTTTGACCATTGAGAATGATTTCCCTTTTTCGGACAAGCGTGGACCGGAAGATCTCCACCCTATTTAAAGGTTTCACAATGTACATTACCGGGTAGGATCAAACCATAGTGTGGTCCCTGGCCCAGGTCAAGCTATGTGAACAACCGAGGCGACGAAACAAGGAGATTTTTTTTCATAGCCCTTTTCTATGACCGCCTTGCATGGCGAAAGACTACCGCTTTAGCTGATAGAACACTGATGACGGCCTTTAGTGAACGATGAGACAGTTGGTTTGTACCTGGCTAAAAAAAGTTAAGTTTTTCTTATCTTATCTTATATAATACAGAAGTTACTTCAAAAAAGAAGATGATTACATCCTACGCGTCATGCATTTAGTCATGCATATTTACCAATGACTTAAATTTTGCCAAGTCACTGGTTTTCCTGGCTAGCTCAGGCAACCCATTCCATGCTCTAATAGCACTAGGGAAGAAGGAGTATTTGTACAAATTTGTCCTAGCATATGGAACGAGGAATGTGCCTTTATCTTTGTGTCAATCAGAGTATTTTATTAAATTTTGTTTTTGTATTTGAAGATTATGGTTCAGTGTTTTATGTATGATTGCTACTTTACTTTTGAGTCTTCTCTCCTGAATGCTTTTTAAATTTAGTGATTTTACTAAATGTGTTACTCTAGTCAAATGTGAATATTCGTTTGTTATGAATCTCACTGCTCTATTTTGTGTCTGTTCCAGTTTCTTAATGTTTTCTTGAGTTGAGGGGTCCCAAACGGAGGATGCATATTCTATTATTGGCCTAACCAAGGTTAAATAACATTTTAGTTTTATGTTCTTATTTGATTTATAGAAATTTCTTTTAATAAATCCTAATGCTTTGTTTTATTTTTTTGTAGTTTCATCAATATGTGGATTCCATGAGAGTTTTTCATTTATTATAACACCTAGGTATTTTGCGTTTTTAGTCTGTGTTACTGGTTTGCCATGAATAAGATAAGTGGAATTAATTTGTTTTAGTTTTTTTTTTTTACTCTTAACAACTGACATTTTTCTGGGTGGAAAGACATGCTCCAATTTGATTCTCATTTCTGTAATCCATCTAATTCTCTTTGTAAAATATCTGTGTCCTGTGTTGTTTTTATTGTTCTATATATTATGCAATCGTCTGCAAATAATCTGACTTTTGTTCCTGAGGTAATGCAATTTGGTAAATCATTTATGTAAATTAAAAATAGTAGTGGACCTAAGACTGTTCCTTGATGTACACCTGAGTTTACTGTTATCGGTGTTAATTTAGAGCCATTTATTATTACAGTTTGTTCTCTCCCTATCAGAAAATCTTTAATCCACTGGTGCAGTGAACCATTAATGCCGAAATATTTTAATTTTTTAAGCAAACTTTGGTGGTGAACTTTGTCAAAAGCCTTAGAAAAATCTAGTAAGATAGCATCTATTTGTTCACTATTATCTAAACCTTTTGAAAAATCATCAATTAGTCCTATTAGTTGTGTTTCACATGATCTATATTTCCTAAAGCCATGTTGGTATGGTGTGAGGACATTATGTTTGTCTAAGTGGTTTATGATGTTGCTACATATTATGTGTTCTAGGATTTTACATGTGAAGTTGGTAAGTGATACTGGTCTGTAGTTTCCTGGGTCAGATTTTTCTCCTTTTTTAAATAGGGGTTGACATTAGCTTCTTTCCAGTCCTTTGGTACTCTGCCCTGGTTAAGTAAAGCCTGAAAGAGTATTTTGAATACTGGGGCTAGCTCATTGCTTAGTTCTTTGAGTAATCTAGCTGGAATACCATCTGGTCCAGACGCTTTATTTGGTTTGGTGTTGGCTAATAGTTTTTGAATTCCATTTTCTTGTACTACTATATCTTCTATGTTGTCTACTTGGTTCAAATTCAGTAATATGTCTTTGTCTCCTGGGGCTGAGAATGCTGATGCAAAGTATTTGTTTAGAATGTTTGCTTTAGTTTCATTATCATTATGTATTATGTTATGTTCATCTTTTAATGGCGCTACGCCTGTTGTTTCCATTTTCTTAGACTTAATGTATGACCATAGGTTTTTGTTGTTGTCTTTAGATATTACATTGTTTATGTATTCACTCTGCAGCTGTCTGCTTACTTTTTGGGTTAGGTGTTTAATTTTTATGTATTTTTTGTAAACTCTTTCTGCCTTAGTTTCTTACAATTTTCTGTATAGGTTTTCCTTCTGTTTACAGAGCTTATTTAGTCTATTATTAAACCAGCATTTACTTTCTTTTAAATATTAAATATAGATATTACATTGTTTATGTATTCACTCTGCAGCTGTCTGCTTACTTTTTGGGTTAAGTGTTTAATTTTTATATACTTTTTGTAAACTCTTTCTGCATTAGTTTCTTTAAATTTTCTATATAGGTTTTCCTTCTGTTTACAAAGCTTCTTTAGTCTATTATTAAACCAGCATTTATTTATTTTGTTTAATGTGTATTTAGTTGGTATATGATTTTCTATAATGCTTTTAATATGGTTATTAATGAAATTCCAGAGGTCATCGACTGGTTGGTTAATGTCTTTTTCTAATAAGAATGTTTGTTGAAAGTTTAATGCAGCTTGCTGTAGTTGTGTTAGGTTACATTTATTCCAGAGTAGGATTTTTCTTTTGGATTTTGTATTGGCTACTGTTTTTTCTGACTGTGTATTTTTATGATCTCATGGTCTGATAGACCAGGGATAATATCTTAATCAGCTACTAATCCAGGTCTATTTGTTAAGAAGAGATCTAATCTGTTGTTTAATCTAGTTGGCTTTTTAATGATTTGATCTAAACCTAGGTTGTGTAAAGTTTCTATGAAAAGCTCATTTATGTCCTTAAGGTTTTGATGTTTATCTATGGTTAGTGTTTTCCAATTTCAGAACTGTGGTCTATAGGGCAGATGATGTAAAGGTAATCTAATTCTATGGCCTGCGGTTAACGAGGGTGTCATGTGGCCAGCACAACAACCAACCGCCTTTACTTTTTCTCAACTAATGCTAGGTACCTATTAGACCGGGGTGGACTCCGATGCACCCTAAGATCGCGAAATAAAATATCCAACTAGGATTCGAACCCAAGACCCCCGGTTCGGAAGCCAAGCCCCTTGACGCGAAGCCTCTGCGCATCCTTGTACCTGGCAAGTTATCTACTATTGCTTTCCCTTCCCAAGATCTTAAACCTAACCCTATGGTGACCGCTTTCGGTTCCAGTCACCTACTTGTCAAAGTAAAAACCTTTTGGCCTAAGCTTGTAAAATTTCAAGAATAATGATTTGTTGACGCAAGTAGTTTGCAATTATGACCTTAAGAGTGAGAAAAACAAATTTTATTTTTGTTGAGGAGCCGATCCTCTAGTTCCCAGATTGCCAAGGACGACGCGAACTTACATTTGTCGTCTATGAGTGCAGAGTCATAAATAACAGTTGACGAGGGATTAGTTTGGGTAAGAGAGGTCCGATGTTTGGTGGCATCAAATCTTCTTTCATTGGTATACAAATAGATAAAAATATTTTAATACTGTTCTAGAAAAGTATTTTTCTGGATGTATTAGTGTGTGTGTTTTAATTTTATGATAATTGTCACAGGTCAAAAGAGGTAGTGTTGCTCCTAAATCGAAATAGACACACTCTGTCATTTCTCCTTCTCGTTGACAGTCGAGTCTGGAATAATCCTTTATTCTTACTCTTAGAGGAATGCCTGGTGATAAGCCGAAGCTAATCACAGTTCCATCTTAATTAGCTTGTGTATATCTCTTGCTGGATATTAACATGTGGATTTACTTATTTCATTTATGTTTAATGTGTGCATTATGTATTTCTCATTGTCATAAGTAGGAAACATAACCATTGCATATGTATATATATTAAATTAAGATATGTCCACAATATTATTGCCACGTTGCTCAATTGATCGTTGATGCAACCTTGTACATATTTGTACTTAGTTTGATTTCCTTTTTATACTCTTACTAACGCATTAACACTTCGCTTAGAAGATAGTTATGAATTATCTCCCCTTTTACTTTAACGAGAGTTGCGCCCCTTGAATGGACGCTCTCTCCATTGTTCATGGCCAACGCCCGTATATAAACAATAGCGTCATGGTCGCTGACCATCGTCCATATTTCCCCCCTCGTCCCATTTATGTTATTTGTTTGAAATTATTCTCTCTCTTATTTTGTACATTTTATATTGCTACTATGAGCCATCTATTTTTCCAATCCCATTTGTCATCATCTCCCCATTGTAAAAAGCAATTTTGCCAATCTGACGAATGCACCTCAGTTGAGGGCATCAATAAGATGCATGAGAGACATGTCCTAACTTGTCTTTGTTTATCCGCAGCCTCTCTCAAGTGTTCGCTTATTCAGTCACTACTTACTAACCTACTGGGCGCTATCGGCTCTACTTGCCCGCCTATTTGACAGCCCACTTGTCAACCTATTAGGCACGACGATCCCTTAGAACACGTTTCTATGCGAGTCGTCATTGCTTCGCCCACTCACTGCAACTCACTGGACATACTCTGCTAACGACGCTGCCCATGGCAGATCAGCTCTGCCCGCAGCACGATTGTGCTCACGGTATTAGACCTCCCGCCCTACTGTGCCCACAACCGATATCAGAACTTTGGATTGAGACTCCACAAGAACTGCATCACCGGCGACCCTCTACCCGCTAGAGCGCCACCTCCAGCTGCAAGACCTCTAGCCAGGAACACAGCCAGCTGCGACATCAGCAGGACAACCAGCTAAGTACTGAGCACAAAAGTGACATACTCTCTAATTAAGTGCTCAGTACGATGACACTATACTGATAAAGAGATAGATGAAAATCACTCCCCCCATTTTATTCTGCCTTGTACATTTATGTAGATAAATATTCTTTAAATTTTCAATATTTGTATCTTTCTCCATTGTTTGTCTCGTTGCGTGCCTGCTCCCGATACATCTCTGATGGGCCAGTGTGTGACAAACTCAAAAACAATCATCCCCTAGACACCAAACAAGCCATTCGTACACGTCATACACGAGGTCAGTCACAATATTTACCATCGTAGAAAGTATGCCCATTTTCGTACTTTTTATTTTTCTAAATCACAAATTTGAATCCTGAAATGTTAAATTATCTATTTTTTACAGCCTAAAGCCCTACTAATGGTGAATAGCTGCCACATATAACTTTATTCAGATCTAAAAGAAAAAGATCAAAGAATCATTAAGTAAATATATCTAGAAAAACATATTGACTAGAGTGCTTTCATAAACAAAGAACCCAAAAAGTAATCAAATCAAGTGTTTTGTCATTTGAAGTTAATAATTAAATGAAATGCTAAATCAATTTATTTTTCGGCTCTATCATATAAGCATATCTGAAGTTCAAATTTGTTCTGCTTCGTATCACTATCGTTACAGTTAGTGCTCATGAAGTTTCGTGCGATACATGAACACTTACACTAGGCTAATAAAATCTTTTCATGTGCATTTTGGGGGCTCTATTTCTAAACTATTTTTTAAGTTGGCGAAGTAACAAAACAAACTACTTACACTTAAGCTCAAGTATTGTATATCTAGAAGAAAGTTTCCATTGTCGTTCTAATTTAGAAATTAGAAGTAAAAAGGCTAAGATAATTGTTGAAACCGTAAACGCAATACTTAAGATGAAATATGGGTCACTTTCTCCTTGATTTCTCGAATCCTGACCTTAAAGAAAGAGAAAAAAATATCTTGGAGTTTAGTTCTTAATGTTAAAAGTATTGAAAATAAATGTCTATGTCAATAGACAAGACGAGATAAAAAAAACGCATAGGGAAGGCCGCATCGACCTTTGCTAGACATTGAGAAAACCAGAAGCTCTCTACAGCGACCAAAATGGAGGTTTAAAAGTCATGCGTTCTAGGTACGCTACTGTATGGTAGTCAATCGAGGACTACCTAATCAAAGCAAGAGAGAAAACTAAACTCATTCCACTTGCGCAGCTTTCGAAGGATCTTTAAAATAATATGGAAAGAAAGAGTGTGCAATATTGAGATCCTCGCAAAAACGGGCGTTCTCAGCATCTTTACAGCCCTCAGGCAAAGCCGCCTGCGCCGACTCGGACATATTCGCCGGATGGAGGACAATCGCATCCCAAAAATCATTCTCTACGGGCAACTCGCGTGTGGCTTAAAAAAAAACAACAACTGGTCGCCCCCACCTAGATTACACGGATGTGATAAAATGGGATTGAAGATCATTGATTATTGATACTAACCATTGGAAAGACATAGCTATAGACCGCACTAGTTGGAGAGAGAAGGTGACCAAGAAAGCTATGGACAATGAGAAAACATGGGCCTCAGCTTTGGTAGAAAAGCGTGCCATATGAAAAATGGGAAGCTCCTTTATCACCAAAGCGAAAGCCCCCTTGACCTGCAATTTGCGTCCGAACATTCCGGGCTCACATAGGTCTCATCAGCCACATGAGGAGGCATAAAACCCCAGTGCAAAGCCCTCAGCCCCCTGGATGACAAAGTGGTCATCATCGAACCACGATGGACGAACTATATGAGGTGGATGGGAGTGTCTCTCCACATCATGGCTCAGCAGTGTTCGAGATAAATCATACTACTGAAGGAGGCCAATGATGTCGATAGATATTTTTAAAAAAATAGCAAGATCATTTACTAGACCAGTTTTGGGCAAATTACTTCCCGCGGCTCGACGGTGACTTTTATGCGGCCATCGACCACTACATAAATTGGGTGTAGCCAAAGATAATACATATAAAAATGCAAATAAAATAAATAATTTAAAATATTTTTATACATTAATGATTAGTAATAAGTTTCTGATTATGTCTCTTTTCAATTATGATGTAGAGGCTAAAAGAAATATTGTCTCTACACGTCATTCTAAAAAGTAAAAAAGTTTAAAGTAAACTAACATTATTCTTATTGGCTATATTTCGAAACATTAAGTCCAAGACACAAACTCAGACCAGTATTTATTCAATGTTATCTTATCTTATCTTATACATCGTTACGTCCTACGCGTCATGCATTTAGTCATGTATATTAACCATACTGGTGGCATCCTTGTAGAGGTTCTGAATTACTTTAAATATGTTTTTATTAATGTTGTACTTTTCCATTGTCGCCCATAGTGCCCCATGCCATACTCGATCGAAAGCTTTCTTGAAATCAATAAAGACACTGGAAAAGATGTTCTTGCTGTTGGAGATATTTTTCACAGAGTATTCTGAGGTATAGTATTTGTTTTGTTGTACTGAGACCTTGTCTAAAACCCGCTTGTTCTTCTGTTATAATTTTGTCTGCTATCGGTTTATCCGATTTAATATAAGTTTTAACATTATTTGCTGGGATGGCTTAATGAGGCTGATGATGCGATAGTTTTGACAGAGTTGTAAATTGCTTTCTTTGGAAGGGTTATGATGAGTGATTGGGTCCATGGTTTGGGCCATTCTTCTAATTGCCAAATCTTGTTGCATCCATCCATCCATCCCAGTGGAGCTACAGTCCATGGAGGGCTCTAACCTGCTTCAGCACATCCTTCCATTCAGATCTCTCCTGGGCCTTTCGTCTCCACGCCCTAACCCCAAGCTGTTGCAGATCTGCTTCCACATCATCAATCCATAGCATTAGAGGTTTGCCTTTGGGTCGCCTGCTTTTTGGTTTTTGCCAGTATACGATTTTCGCTCCTTTGTTGTCTGACATTCTATCAAGGTGACCTGCCCAACGTAGTCTGTTCTTTTTTTATTTCTGTCACTATTGGTGGGTCTTCATACAATTGGTATATATCATGGTTAGTGCGTGCCCTCCACCCTTTTTCAACCTGTATGGCACCATAGAATTTCCTAAGAATATTTCGTTCCCAAGTATTAATTAATTTTTAGATGTCTTAGTCAGTGTCCAGGTCTCACTTCCATACAATGCTACTGGTCTTATTATGGTCTTGTATATTATTTTCTTGGTTTTCCTTGAAATTGTTTTGCTCTTATGTAAATGGTGGGTGCTATAAAATGCCCTTTTATTCTTTCATTTATTTCTGTTAGTATGTCATTTTTAAAATTAATAGTACTTCCTACTTATTTGAAAGTTTGGACATTTTCAAATTCGTGCTCTTTGATTTTGATATATTGTTACTTTGTTTGATTGTCTCTTGTCATTGCGATGTACTTGGTTTTACTGTCATTGACTTCAAGTCCTGCTTGTCGAGATGCTTCTTTTAGTTGTGTGAAGGCTCTAGCGATGTCAGAGGTTTCGTTACCCAATAAGGCAATGTCATCGGCATAAGCAGGTATTGTAGAGGTTGGCTGTATATCGTCCCTGTTGGTTGTGGATCTGTGTTTTCTCTCCTGAAGTAGTTAGTAATAGTTTCCCTTGTGTTTATGTGTATATAACTCTCTCCAGTGTTAAATTGAAAAGCATGCAAGAAAGTGAGTCACATTGTCTTAATCCTCGTTTAATCCTAGGTTCTCCTTGTATTATGACTATACTTTTTGAGTTGTTCAATGTCATATGTATAAGTCTTGTCAGCTTGTTAGGTGTTCCAAAATCCTGTAGAGTGTCATATAGATATTTCCTTCTGATACTGTCATAAGCCATTTTATAGTCTATAAAGAGTTATTGGATTGGTATGTTGTATTCATGGCATTTTTCTAGTATATATCTTAGTGTGAAGATGTGATCGGTTGTGGTTTATTGGGCCTGAAACCACATTGGAAGTCACCTAAAATTTCTTCTGAATATTTTCCAAGCCTCTTAGTTATAAGCATAGACAGGATTTTATAAGTCACATTTAGTAGAGAAATTCCTCTGTAATTACAGCATTTTAGCTTGGATCCTTTTTTTGTGTATTGGGTTATAAGAGCCGTTTCCCATTCTGTTGGTATTACTTCTTCTTCCCCAATTCTTGATATTAGTCTGTGTATTTGGGAATGTAAGTCTTTCCCTCCATATTTAATTAGTTCTGCGTTAATTTGGTCCTCTCCTGGTGCTTTGTGATTCTTTATGGTCCTAATTATTTCTGATGTTTCAATGAGTGTTGGAGGGTTCACTAAGGAATCTGGTCCCCCATGTGGCAGTTCATATTCTCCATTGTCTCCATCTTTAGTGGTATTTAGGATCTCCTCAAAGTATTCAGCCCATCTCTCAATGACCCTGCTGTTTTCTGTAATAAGCTGACCATCTTTGTTCTCACACATGTGTGATCTAGCTTGAAATCCGTTCTTTTCATCTTTAATTTTCATATACATTCCTCTCATGTCTTCCTCCTTTGCTAGTTCCTCAATTTGAGTGATCTTGGACTTTTCCCATTCCCGTTTTTTCTTTCTCACAACTTTTGTGGCCCTTCTTCTTGCTTCATTGTATTGCTGTCTAATGTTTCTGGTTTCTCTCTGTAGCATTATCATCGGAGTATTGTTTTTCTCTTCTATTATTTGTCTGCATTCATCATCATTCCACCCCATTCTCTCGGTCTTTTGTTTAAATCCAACAACCTCTTCTGATGTTCTTTTGATAGCATGCTTTATTATTTCCCAATGCTCATTTATGTTATTTTCGCTGTCCTTTTCTAATGTTGTTAGTTGCGTTTGGAGTGCCATTCTATAAGTTTCTGCAACAAGTGGATCCTTTGTGAGTTTTTGACTTTCATACTGCTGTGCTCTCTTTCTTTGGTAATTGTGTATGGTACTTATTCTTTGTCTAAGTTTAGCTTTTACTAGTAGGTGGTCTGAGTCAGCATTTGCTCCTCTGAAACTTCTTACATCTAGTATATCTGATCCATGTCTCTTATCTATAAGTACATGATCTATTTGATTCTTGGTGTTGCCATCAGGTGAGATCCATGTTACCTTGTGAATATTCTTATGTTGAAATTTCGTGCTGCAGATAGACATTCCTTTTCCTGATGCACAATCCACTAATCTTATGCCGTTCTTGTTGGTCTCTTCATGTAAGCTTTCTTTGCCAATTGTTGGTCTGAATACTCGTTCCTTTCCAATTTTTTACATTGAAATCTCCTAGGACTATTTTGATGTAATGCTTTGGTGCTTCATCATAAATTCTTTCCAGTCCATCATAGAAGGCTTCTTTTGTATCATCATCTGCATCTTCATTAGGGGCATGAACATTGATACATGATATGTTGAAGAATTTTCCTTTCAAACGTAGTGAGCAGAATCTATCACTTACATGTTTAAATCCAATGACATTACCTACCATTTCCTTTTTAACAGCAAAGCCTGCACCTAAGTTGTTAGTGCTTCCACCACTATAAAATATAGTATACTTCTTGGTTCTGAGAATGTCCGAGTATTTCCACCTGATTTCCTGTAGGGCTACAAGGGATATCCTATATTTCTTTAACAATTTACTAAGTTGGGCTAGCGCACTTGCTCTATAAAGGCTTAGTACGTTCCATGTCTCAAAACAAAAATCATGTCCTTTTCCATACCTAGGTCGTTTTCCGTTGAGATCTGTCCGGATTTTCTTGTGTGTAGAAGATTTCGTAGCAGTATTTTTTTATATGACAAAGTTGTTAACCCTGCGCACAAACATCTGGGGCGGGGGGCTGCCCTTTCAGCTCTCTGGATAGCTGCCCTTATTTTCAGGTAAGGTGCCCTAGCCATTGTGGATCCCTCCACTTCCTGCAAGGCAGCAGGTTTGATTTTGGTCAAGGCCGGGTATTTTATTTCCCCGGTACCCACCATATCTGGAGGGCATTCCCCTATCCGCCACCTGGGGATGCGCTCGACGGGAGATCAGAAACACCACACAAGAAAGTCTTGTTGCAAATCATAAAATGCACTTATCATGGTTTCTCCTCCCTTCGGTAGAAGTTCACTAGGAATGTTGTCAACTCCAGCCGATTTTCCCTTTTTTTCAGTAAAAAATAAGACAAAGAATTGGTACTGCTTCAATGTTTCACACAGTGTTTTTTTTTTGCTTCTACATTTATATGCAAGTGATTATTACATTAAATAAATTATTGGAACTTCCATTTTTTTTTATAAAAATTGCCCTATTATAACAGTTTTATTAAATGAAAGCTAACAATGCAGTTTTTTTTAATCCCACATAGGATTGACGTTTTCTTATATTGAGTTGCATCCCAAAAAGTCAAATTTGTCTATTTTTCTGGGAGATTTTAATAAGTTTTCAGGAGATTTTTTTAATTTATGGAGATTTCCAGGCCCTAACCCGGAAACCCTATATAACTTAAAAATGGTTTAGTTTAATAATTTACACCTAGAATTATAATTTTTTTTTAAAGTTAATTTTTAACAGGGAATGTGATATTTTCTTACGTCGTTCTATCTTTTACGTTTTTGAAAATCGTATTTTATAAATTTTGAAAGTTTTTTTTATGATCCTAAATAAGATCCTTTTTTGTATTAAAAATTATAACTGAAAAAAAAATTAATAATTATTCCGTTTAAAGGGCTCATACCGTAGAAAACAAAAATGTATGATTTTAACTAAAGAAAAGATAGTTATGTCATAACAGTAATTCTTACATTGTAATTTATAGTTCTACATTCAGATTAATAGGGATCACTGGTTTAGGTAACATTGTCTTTGGGAATCATTAATCATTATAGAGAAAGGTTAAAATAAGATTAATAGGTAATAAGGATAAAGTTAATGATGTTAACTACTATAGAAAATTAGGAGATATTACATATCAAAGAGATAAAGTTAATAATTTAACACAAAAGACATTTCAGAAAATCATGTTAAATTCTGATACAAAAGATACAAACAATACATAACTACATTAGAATGCTTACAAAACTAATAAACAAGCAAAATAAAAATAAAAACTAGTCGACCGCCGACTTTTTTGCATGACCGGTCTTAGGCCACTGCAACCTATGCAATCGCAATGGGTCCCCCACTTTCAAAGGATCCGCGCTAAATCAAGGTGTATAAATTATTAAATTAAACCATTTTATAACTTAAAACAGATTTCCCGCGCCCTCCCGTCGATTTACCAGGAGCTCCTGGAAATCTCCCGAAATTGCAAAATATACGGAAAAGTCCTTAAAATCTACGGAAATATATAGAAAACTATTGTCATTTTGGGGTGTCATTCAATATGGAAAACGTCAAGCCTACGCGCGATAAATAAAAACGGCATTATGCATTAGTCGTAATTGTATAATTGTGTAATCAGGTGAAAGAAGCTTCTCGCGCCTCAAACTAATGAAGAATTACCGGATATCCACAATTCTCAAAGATAGATGGAAACGTTTGGTAATTCTTGCAATTGAGCGTGATCTATGTAGGAAACAAAATTATTATGATATACTGTTTGACTTTGCTACACGCAAGGCTCGTAAAGTAATTCTGTACGTAGTTAAGAATGAATAAAATGCATAGACGAATTTATGTTCAAGTACAAACTCTTAAGTTTCAATTATTGTCCGCTTCCCTACCCAAACTTGGCCCCGCGAAATACCCACAATGCTTAAGTCCGGCCCTGCTATTTACTTAGATTACTTAGATTAGTTCCTAGATATAGAATCTTGATATAGCATCTACTATATCTAGACCACAACTCGTATTATAAATATATGTAGATCTGGGCTCTATTTAGTCTTACGTAGACTGTCAAGTGTAGGCCCCTATAATGAAAATAAGTCAAAACTGCGTGATATAAAAATATTTCGTTATTTTTTAAACTTATATCTAAAACTAGACAACTGTGCTTGACTTGACATGGTCAAATACAAATTAAGAAAATAATATTTTATACTTACTTGTAGTAGAGAAAATTGTTTTCATTTCAATTTTAGAAGAGTTACAATAGTCGCATAGGAGCTGAAATATATGTGAATCCTGTGGTGCTCTTTCTTCATAAGTAACACATCTTTTGAAAGCCGCTGCAACTTCAATGTCATTACGTAAAATTACTGCCTTTGTAGATGCGGGTAATTCGAGCGCACAACAAAAGAATATTCTACTATATTTAGTTAGGTCAACTTCATTTTGATTTGAATGTAGACGTTTATCATTTAAATACATATTAGACTCAACGGGATCTGGAAAAAAAAAGTAATAAAACAACAACAACAAAAAACATCTATGGTTATGCTCTATTTTATATGAAATTTAAAACTAAATCAACATATTGAATCCATAAAGCATTTATGTACACTGTGGTGTTTAAGTGATATTGTTGAATGTTTCGTTTGATGTCATTAAATACATGAAATTTTACATAGTAAAATTATCAACAAAAAAAAACTTTATGAGATATTCAAATAATAAAAGTATCATTCACTTTTGCTTGATAATTAAGCTAAAATAAAATGTAATTCCTTGAAGTATTTGGATAAATGTATAAAATGAGGATATTTACCAAAAACAACAGGCAGTTGTATAACATTACTTTCTTCCCGGGTGTTTTCATGTGAAATAGCAATCTTTATACTCGCTTTGCTCATGCGCTCTTCAGCCAACATATTAATGATGATATTGTACCGCTCTTCAGTGACAAGTTCACAACGCAGTTTGAAACTTGACTCGTTTAGACACATACTGAGTTGCATTTCTTGAAGCTTTAAAGATAACAATAAAAAAACATTTTAAAAGATTACAATAAAAAGAAAAAAAACTGCCTCCAATTTTAAACTATTATATAAAATAATTAAAAAAATATTTGGTTCAAACTGAGTATTGAACCTGTTTCCACGTCACCTTATTGTTACGATATTTCTGATTCGGCCGTTGAAAAATGCACGCGTGTTTGATTATTTATTGATATGTTCATTATATGGACATCTAGTTGGCCTACTAACAATAGAAATAGAATTCTGATATGCAACTCTTACGATCAAGTCTAGATCTAGATTACTCCTAAAATCCAGATGTAATATGTAATATATTTACGTGAAAGGTAAAGCTTAATCTTTCAATAAACTTAAAGCGCAACTTTAATATACATAATTAGTTTATACAAATATACAAAATAATTAAATTACTTAGTGCTAAATGATTAATAAAGTAGAAGAAAAGGTTACCTTTCAGACCTTGCGATCTATAAGGAGAGATAATGTAAGGGTCATCTGTTTCTGTGGTCTTAGGTTTTACGAGGGTGTCATGTGGCTAGCACTACGACCAACCCCTTTACTTTCCAAACTAATGTTATGGTGGGCTCAGAGCGCCCAAGATTCCCGCTACTGAAAATCCCAGTCTTCACCAGGGTTCGAATCCTGGACCTCAGTTTGGGAGCCAAGCGCTTTACCGATCAGCCACCACACCTCCACTAATTGATTACCTAATTGGCTAAGTTTTTGATTGATCCGTTTATTGTCATCGAGTATAAATAATTCTTCGAAATTTCAACTCGATCCGAGAATGGGAAGAGGGAAAAAAACGTGACAGAACGTAATGAAGGAATTAAATGCATATATACATCCACATATCTCATTAAGTAGAATTTATTAACCTTATTTTGATATCAAACCCATTATCAATAATTAAATAATTGGTTATTTTTTCGATTGTTTTATGTCGTATCAGATACAATAAAATTATTGTGCAAAGTTTCAACTTGATCCCAGAAAGGGAAGTGGGAGAAAACAGAATGTACAAGTCTTTTATCAGACAGATAGACTTAATATAAGCGTATTAATAAAAAGGAATTCGAACTGTTGTAAATATTCTAAACAGGGATTTTTTTTTTAGAATATAACTTTTTAAATAAAAAATTAACCTATTTAAATCTATATTAAAAGCTTATATTTCTAGATTTAAGTCCAGTGACGCAATATTTAGCCAATACCTAGAATTATCTAAACCACTTTACAATAATGTGCTGTAGATTGTAAAATATTTAGTAACAATAGTTTTATACATAATTAAAATATACACAAAGGAGAGTATTCCAATCAAGATTACTCAATATTTAATATATCCATACAACAACTCAAGTAAAGCTAGCTAAAACACAAATTATAATTGCAAAACAAACTTTAACTGTTAAAATAGTCTGATTGCTATTTGTCAAGGGGTTCAAATTTATATATATATATATATATATATATATATGCTGCTATGCTGCTGCTTGTCTCTTGTCTTGTGTTTCTTAACTTGGCTCGTTAGAGGTATGAATATTCAATTACACTTGTTAATACTTGCTTAACTCAAATACGAACACTTAATATACATCAACTCTAACTCCTTATATTCACGAATATCAATAATACTTTAATACTTGATAAAGCTCACAATCACAATCATATCACTCTTATGAAATAGTAATACACAAAACACCAGTTCAGGAAGTAAACGTCCTACCTTCCAGGATCCGGGAGCAAGACCTTACTGACTAACACATTCTCTCGCACATTCAACGAAGACTTAATCACTCAGTTCACAACACGTGCAACACTTCGCATTCATAACAAGGGGATATAATAATCATATCAAAATATCAAACTAACATTCATTCTTGCCATACCTCTCCCTGACACTATTCAACTATTCACAAACTAAATATCTCTCTCTCTCTCTCTCTCTCTCTCTTTCTCCCTCTCTCTATTTATATTCTAGCTAAGCTTGATTTTAGAAGAACACCGAGTCTACGATAATTTTGAGATGCATTTATCATAAGTAATAATACAATACACATTATTTTTATAATACCCATTGTATTCAAAGAGTAAAACCAATGATGTCAGCTCTCAAAAGCGTGAACGTTTTTTCTTGCTGAATCTTCTCATAGAAATAAGATGAATGCCTGGGCATCACCTATAGATGGTACGCGTGTAGGACAGCTGGGCATCCTACTATTGGGACTTATCATCCTGGACTGGTGTCCAAGGCCGTTGGACCTATTTCGACACTGCCAGCTTTCCTCCATATCCTGAGGAGATATTTTTTTAGCTCGTTCCTTACAACGTACAGGAACATGACGACCCTACAATTCACTACCTGATTGATTTTTTCAAGGGATTAAGGAGTAATCATCAGCATGTTCGTTATTAGGGATGTTTATGGAGCGATATGGTTGGAACGATATCGCCAACACCACAGTACCCTCCTCTCCAAGCAAGTGCCAATTTAACTTTTGTTAATTACTCAACAGATAAACAATATAATAATTCGTAGGACGTAATTATGTTATTTTAAGGAAACACTGTTATTTATTATTGAAAGTAAAAAATCCGGAAAAATAAATACAATATCATCAATAAGAACATTTAAATTACATTTAGATTTAGAAAAAAAAACCTTAATACTTACGACGTAGTAAGCCCTATCTGAATTGTGATTATCTTTCATTTCTAGGGATATCACTTGAATTCTTATATTGTCGATGGACTCTGGAGGGAAAGTCAAATCTGCGTGTAATACCAGTCGGTCCATGCGTGCTAACAAGCCGTAGTGACATTGCGTTTTACTTTCTCTTTGGTTGAATTCCATGAGACGAATCGTCACATTTGCTTTTTTTTTACAGAAAAAAAGGAAAAGTTAAATGCTAGTAATAGAAAGTAACGTTCCTATTTCACACCTGATCGATGGGGCAAACGATGTAAAGGACATTTGTTTTTGTGGCCCACGGTTCACGAGAGTGTAATGTGGCCAGCACAACGACCAATCGCCTTTACTTTTCCCCTGACTAATTTTAGGTACCCAGTAGAGCTGGGTGGACTCAGAGGCACCTAAAGATTCAGAAAGTAAAAATCACAGTTTTTGCTAGGATTCGAACCCGGAATCTCTTGTTCGGAGGCCAAGCGCTTTACCACTCAGCCACCGACAAAATAGTAGTAGTAATGATAATATAATGAAACGTATTTCCTTAAAGTCTTGTATTCTAGTCAGAATTTGTATACATTTTTTTTTGACATTACCTCCTCGTATTACGTAAAGGCTAAAGGGGACAAGATTTATTATGTAACAAAAGAAAACAAAATACAATATAGATAAAACTGCAAGTACAGCGTTCCCTTGAGCTTTGCGGAAAGGCTCTACCACGGGTTTTCAAAACGTATCAATGGAAAAAAAATACTTAGCGTTTTTTTTCAACATCATATTTTTTTTTTGTTGTTGTTTTTTTTTTACCTTGCGATGTTTATGTACAGTATTGGAGGGGGGGGGGGAATGAATACCTCACAGACGTGCCGAAAGAAGTCAATACTTTTTAACGAAGTTTGTATAGATACCATTTAAGGAAAATGATAGTTAATCAATAAGTCTTTTTAGGGGCGATATTGTAATTGAGTTTTGTCTGGAAATTGAACAAGTGGATGAAGAAAGGAAATTTTTTATTGATACGTAATATTCGAACGTTACCTTTAAAAACACTAAAGTAAAGTCTTTATAAAAATGTATAGAATACCAATATTTATATCAGAAGCCTTTATAAAAGGGTCAATTGTGGTGGGAAGCGTGGCCGAGAGGCTTGAACTTGGCTTGGCTAACTAGAAGGGGGCTCGAGGTTCGACACCCGACTCGGGCAGAGTCAATGCTTAACCCTAACCCTAACTCCTAGATACCCCCTCCCCCCCCCCCCCCACTGGTCCACAAATGAGATTGGACCAAAAGCGCTCTGAGCATGCCATAAGCATGAAAGTAGCGCTATATAAAAGCTATAATAATAATAATAATAATAATAATAATAACTATAATAATAGTAATTGACTAAACATGTACTTTTTTGCAAAGCTTATGGAAACTGACTCTTAGTTTGAATGGCATCTTGTACACGTAATTTTTCCCACTTCCCATTCTCGGAGCAACTTGAAACTTAACCCAATTGTTCATTGTCTTTAACAAATGAAACACGTTAACAAAACACGAATCAATTTAAAAATAATTTAATTTTTTTTTTCAATTAATCATATAGAGACAGTACTAATAATAGGGAGATAAGCCTTGTTGAGAATAGGTCGTCACCTAAAACTACTTTAAATATACTTTAATTAGTTAAATGAGTATTACATTCGTATATGCATTAAAATTGAACAACATAATATGTATCTTCACACATAGTTTTATTGACATTCTTTTTAACCGAAGTTAAATCCAGTTATTACTTACCTTTAGTACCATCTGTCACCCCATAGCCTAATGGCATTAATAAAACTAATGCGAATAGTAGTAGGCCTAGCATTTTTTGTGGTTTAGATTTCCAATGTTGTCTAGAAACTATACTGAAATAAGAAAAGGTTATAATTTTGAATAAATTTTAATTATCTGTTTTTACTATTTAATACCTGAATTAGTTATTTTTTTCTTATATGTGTTTGTAGCCTTCATTGTTAGTATTATTTTTTTTAAATACGTATTTTGTACTATGATACTATTTCAAAGGTGGGACCGGGGGGGGGGTTGAAAATACAAATTAATTTGTTGTTGCTACTGTGAATTTTGTTAGGTGTCTGAATGTTTTGCATATGTGATTTTGAATTTTTTTTGTGTGTGTGTTTTTAGCATAAAATTACAAGTTCTAAAATGTCGGAATGTTCTATGATTGCACAAAACTAAGAGAAGCAAAAACTACACTATGTAGAGACAAATGAAAGAATACATAAAGACATGTTTTTGGTTAACACCCTACAAATTACAGAGTGTAAGTCTCTATAACTATGAAAATGGAAGGTCATTAATCTGTCAGATAAAATATAAAAAATATATTGATCTTCCTTAATCCAATGACAAAAACTTACTATACAAGTAAAGTGCTAGTATGTCATTAGGATACATTCATTGTTACATTATCCTAGAAGCAAAACAATGATGTTTAAGACAGAAACTAATTAATCCACAGATTTAAGTAGAAACATGAAATATTTAGAAAACAAGCTAAGAGTTAACAAATAGACTATAAAAGGATATAGAGCTAAGGAACTGAAAACATTTTTGCTCTATGATGAATAAAAATTGTTATTACTGATAACGATGTCTTGATTGATCTTCAACACGATCACTAGTCAAGCAATAAACCTGGACTCACTACTGATAAGGTATTAATTGTGTTGGTGAAGATCTTGGCTTACAGTCAGCAATAACCAAACAGCTACCATTAAGTGTCATGGCGGAAAAAAAAAAGTTTATTATCTTGACCGAGTGCACCTTTGCGCACCATATCAACAAACTGAATTTAAAAGTGCAAGTAAGCCACTTAATATTGACACGTTATTTTTTAATGTAGTATTTGTTCATTATTTGACTTTGATTGTAACTTATATGTCTATAATATTACTAAAGTTTAATGAGTACAATTGTACAACTCAATCTTATCAAGTTTTGTAAGCATTTTTAAGAAACATACAACGCAGCGTAAAAAGAAAACACCGTAACGACACTTATCTAGCAGGTTATAAGAAATAACTCAGCACTTTTCACAATAGCAATAAATAAATAAATAAATAAATAAATACATATATACACACCTAAAAATTTTTTACTATAATGTACCCAATGTTAGGCCATCATAGATGTTGAAGAAACAAATAAGAACGGTATTTTTATATTAGCATCACAAATTTCCGATAATCTATTTCTGGTCTATAATTTTTACCTGTCGGGATTTTTATATTATTATTATTAGCAGTATCAGGTGAACTAGCCTCGCTTGACTAATTTGTTGAGGAAATATATTTACTTATTCTGGATCGGGCCAAGACTCTCACTTTGTAAAGTTGCTTTCGTGTTCTTTAAGTTCTAAATGTCAATGTACATGGCAATTAGAAAAAAAAAATTTCTCTTAAATCCCCATACCGAACACGCCTAGGACGTAATCATCTTCTTTTTTTTAAAGTAACGTCTGTATTTCAAAAGATAAGATAGAGTCTAGAAAACCGCAGCTCACGTCGAGCCGTTTACTTTGCTTAAAGGTATTGGCCTATTATTGGCGTGGGAGAAAGTCTTTGCAGTGTAACGGCTCAAATGATTACGTTCAGACAGCGAAGCTTGAGCTTATTGTAATAATTCACCAGCAAAATAACAACAAAGTAAAAGCTGCCTACGGGTCTACGCAATTAAAGTGTAAACAATTTATAAAGCCTTTAAAACACAATAACTAATTAAACATCGGCAAAAATGTTAAATGTTTAATTAGATCAATTCATTCATTAAAACGTGTTCTTGTTTGCAAAGAAATGTTTTAGTGTACTGTTGTAAATTTAATGACGTAAGCGCTGTTAAGTTTTTTCCCCCTTTGACGTCATGTAAAACTTTCATTCATAAAACATTCTAGTCAAAATTAATCTCTCGATCTTGAAACATTTTCAAAGCAATATAACGGTCGACCTCGAGTTTTACTCTTATTGTCAATGAGTTGAGATTTTTTTTCTTATTTATATACATATACGTTGAAATTTTAAAGAATTTCGTTAGAACCATTTTCGAAATAAAATGTATATATGTAAGAATTGCTCGCTTAAGAGTATAGCTTTATATGCATTATATAAAAATTAAGAAATTAGGAAAGTATATAGCCTACATATTTATGCATGGTGTAATGCACAAATTGTAAGACAAAATTCCTTACCACCATATAGATTTTTTAAATTATTATTATTAATACCATATGGAATTCTGATTATTATTGAGTGTATTTAAAAAGAGACATATTACCTTCAGTAGAACCTCTTTCAATGGCAGGCCCGTCCATTCTTTTATGTTGTCTTTCTATCGCTTTCTCTGCCTCTTCCTCCTTTTTCTATGTACTGTTCACCGAAGACCTTGTAATACGGCCATAGATTTTTAACTTGCGTTTTTTTTTACAATAGTTAGCTGGTCATCGTGGGGTCCAATCGCTGTAGTAACCCGAGGTAGATACCAAGGATCCTTCTGTAGCATCTCAATTCCATTGCTAGGATCCTCCTCTCTAAATTTGCTGTCAGAGTCCAAGACTCGCAAGCATATAAATATATGGCCATGAGCAGGGTGCGCATTAGTCTGATTTTGGTGCCGAGGGCTAAGCCTTTGTCTTTCCATATTGTATTGAGTTTTGAAAGTGCTGCTGTGGACTGCGCAATTCGGGCTAGTAGTTCAGGTTTCGGTCCTCATCTGATACAATAGCTCCGAGGTATTTGAAACTAATGACACTATTCAGATTTTCACCTCCAATACTGAAGCCTCTTTTAGAGTCCTGTTGGCTATTGGTCATAATTTTAGTTTTTTTTGGCATTTATTTGCATAACATATGCTGCGGATGTCTTGTCTAAGAGTATCACCAGGTCAGCTAGTTCTTCTTCTCTTGCTGCTAGGCCATCAATGTCATCTGTGACGCGCAAGTTAGTAATTCTTCTTCCTCCACTGCTTACAGTATCTTTATGCATAAAACAATATTAAAACGTCATATGCTTAGCAAACAAAATATAAGAAATCTTTTTTTTCAAAATACAAAGCTTATCTAAAGGGGTGGAACTCAGTCCTTTAAACTATATCTACGAATATTGTACAAGCTATTTCCCTTATTCGATATACACATATTAATTCCCGATAATTAACTGGCAGATTGAGCATTTTTGTTTAGTGATTCATGTCTTGTTAGGTACAATAAATAATTGTTTAAAGTATCAACTTGATCGGAGAACTAAACCCAACTGTCAGGGTTCACTTAAGCTTGGCTGGACTTGGTTGGTGTATTTCTTGACTTGGCTCGTTAGGGGGTATGAATCCTCAATAACACTTAACAATACTTGTTTAATTACTCAAATAAGAACAGTTACCACTAGATAGCCTACACATCAACTCAAACTGCAAATCTCCAAGAATATATCAATATTTTAATACCCAATATTGCTCAAGTAAATATTAATAAACAAACACCAGTCCAGGAACATAATACACTAACGAACTACCAATTCACTCTATCAACCAACGGGAAACTACCATTCAAAAACATCACGTGTATACTGTTCACATTCATGCCTGGGGAGGGGGGGGGGGAAGAGAAGAGGAGAAATAAACAAAGGGATATAACTCTTTCATACTTAGATAGTACAAAGAAATAACACAATCACTCTCGCCATACCTGCCCCTGACACCAGCAACTTTAGCTATAAATGTGAGTACGGAAGTATTAGTTTACCTTAAACAAAATAATAAATTTACATTCATTTTTTTTTAAATTGATTATCTATGTCAATGAATAATTGTACATAGTTTCAGCTTGATCCGAGAATGGGAGTGGAAGAAATAACGTGTACACACCTTTTATCAGACAGAGTGAGTTGATATAAGTTGATATATCTATTTCCAAACGTGCCGTATTTATTATTATGCAACTAGATCTAGTAGAATAGGATTTATTACATTGGGTCTTGCATTAGCGTGCCTTGCGTGTACGCAGGGGGGGGGGGGGGGTTTAGTTTCCAAAAAGACTCCAAGATATGTAAATGTTTTTGTTTGTGTTGTTTTTTAGCGGCTCCTATAAGATGAAAAGCTCCTATTAGTTTTGTGTCTTTTCTCTGTTAATCTGTCACGTTTAAAAAACAATAAGAAAAGCTATTAAAAAGCTAATTTCTACTTTTAGGCAAACCAATTAATTGTTATATAATCATTGTTCTAATTATTGAAGTAATTTTCAAGAAAAGATACAGCATGAAATCGCTCTTCTAAATGTTATTAATTTTGCTTTTAAAAAAGTACGCATAAAGATTATCTTAATTGGCTTTGATAATTGATAGAATATCTAGAGGTCTCAACAATAATGAAAAGTGAAAAAGAACCCCACATTTTTCTTAGAAATTTTGTTATTTTTGAAGTTTATAAAATCAAAACAAGTCAAAGGCTTAAATATTTCTTGTCCATGGATGGATCTGATGGCGGCCGCCCGGGCTTCGCTACCCTTCCTCAACATGGCGACCTGGAAAACAAAGATCGTAAGAGAAAACGTGCACGCCAATTAGGGTAGAAAAACAAGAGTCCCGTTAGGGTGACTTAAACAATACAAGAGCACTTTCATTGCACAGGTCGCGGTCGCGAAGAGAACCCTTTCAGCTATGTTAACAATCCTCGCTGTTTCTCAAGGTCCCTCTAGTTAAGCTTGTTATAGAGAAGAAAAATGGTGGTGGTCACTGATGTGCTCGGCCTTTACATATATATATATATGTAATATATATATATATGTATATATATATATATATTAATATTAATGCACAATAGAAATACAGTACCAATTGACGTTATTTGACTTAATAGCTTGGAATCTAATGCTAACTTTTCTAATTACACGGCAATAAGACTTCTATTTCTATATATTTATTCACTGACTTTTTTTTTTCTATCTCATTTTCTTAGCTTTAGGGGATGATTACCTTTGAAAATAGTCATTTTTGACCCAAAAATGGATTTTTAAATTTAAACGTATTTAGATAGCTTATCCATTTATTTACTGGAATAGAATATTCAATTTTCTGAAATAATGCTTTAAATTATACTTTTATTCATTTTTAGGGTGCTTATTAATCAAGATTTGATTGAAAAACGTAAAAATTATTCCCCATAGTTACACCTAAAAAAACTCTTTTGCATAGCAAATACACTGTTCATATTTGATATCAAATTGTTCGGCTCCAAAAGCACTGTTAAAATTTGGTAACACTTTCTAATCTATTACAAGACGTGTTTAGTTAAATGTGGAACCTTGCGTACTCTATTTGGTAACTTTTTCGTATAATTATAGCCCACTCATAAATGAAATGCTGAACGCTGATTTGTTGCTTTCCGGTATTCCCCTAGTGATTGTGTAGGTCAGTGATTCCCAAAGTGGTCTATATAGACCGCCGGGGGTCTACAAGACTTCCAAGCGGTCTACGAACTTGTATAAAAAAATTTGGGGTCTATGACATGTCCACGATGGTCTACGATAATAGATTTCATTTAAGCAGGTCATGACTTTAATTTTTACATCCCATTAATGTAATTATTCATACACTAATGTATGATTTGTACCTTAATTAATCATTTAAATATTTATTCTGCTATTCAAATGAAAAATTGTTGTATTTAATTCCAAAAATTATTTAAAGAGCTTAATTTTGTCTACATGTAACAAATGTTTAACTAAAAGAAATGTAGATTGTACAGCGTTGATTATTTAAAATTGGGATTCATTCTTTCCTTGTCAAACAAGCAGTTGCTAAGTGCCAAGGGTGAGCAACTTTTTTGTATCGAGGGCCGCATAAAAAAATATTGGGCTGGCGGGCCGCAAATATATATATATATAGGTAGTCCTCTGGTTACGACGGTCTCGAATTACGTCGTTTCATGGTTACGACGCTGTTAACGACGGCTCAATCCGACTTACGCGGTTTTGTCGAATTATGTACAGTGGTGGAGGAATACATTTATACAGTAGTGTAGTCCAGTACTGTACACTGTACCGTTACAAGAAAACTAGTCTTCTGCATGCCATAGGACACTTCATTATGTTTCCCAAACTTAAGTCATCTGACCCTAAAGAAAAGGATGCAGCAAAGAAAAGGAAGGCCATCACCATGGAGGTGAAAGTAAACATCATAAGGCGATCTGATAAGGAAGGAAACACCAACAGAAATTGGCAGGTCATTACAACTTAGTCGTTCGACTGTCGCTACGATTATTAAAGATAAAGATCGTATCCTTAAACACGTGAAAGGATCTGCGCCTATGAAAGCGACAGTGATAACAAAGCAGCGTAGTGGGCTTATTATTGAGATGGAAAGATTATTGGTGCTGTTTTTGGAAGACCAAAATCAACGCCGTATCCCTGTGAGCCTTATGGTTATTCAGGAGAAAGCTAGGCGACTGTTTGAGGTGTTAATAAGAGAAAAGGGAGAAGGAAGTGAAAATGAAGAATTTGTGGCGAGTAGGGGTTGGTTTGGGAGGTTTAAGGATCGTGCCAATTTCCATAAAATTAAAGTGCAAGGTGAAGCTGCAAGGGCTGATGAGAAAGCAGCAACTGAGTTTCCTAAAGCATTGGCTGAGATAATTGAGGAGGGTGGTTACTGTGCTCAACAAGTGTTCAACGTGGACGAGACAGGCTAAGTGTTTGAAGTACATTACAGTACTGTTATTATGCTACATTACTCTATGAATGTATAATCCGACTAACGTCGAAATTCGGTTTACGACGCCGCGTAGGAACGGAACACCGTCGTAAGTCAAGGACTACCTGTGTTTGTATATATATATATATATATATATATATATATATATATATATATATATATATATATATATACTTATATATAGTTTAGAAAGATACGCTAGCTTACTGTGTAGAATATCTTTTCATTTATATTTATGGCCTCTTTCAGTAGCGAAGCGACCATGGATCATCTCATAGAAATGAGATGAATGCCTGGGCATTAGCTGTGGTCGGAATGATGTCGCCCACAGATCAGTTCATCCCTCTCTACGCAGTTGATGTATCCAAAAGGAACGGCAATGCCGATACAGTTTAGGGTCAGCGCTGTGGCAGGTTTTGCCTGAGTGTAGCACTGGGTGCTGCAAGCTGCATTAGAGTCGCCAGCTCCTGATTTTTCCTCAGGGTTGACTCCCGAAGCCTTTCCCATGATTGGGTATATCTGCAAGGCAACAGAGGTTTGAATTCAGAGTTTTCCTTTTCCTAGGTGGGTAACCAGCCATGGCTAACGAGTCCCTCCTGCCCGAAGCTTACTGATTAAGGCGCCAGTCATTCGCCTTTGCCCCTTCCCCTAATAAAGAGAACAGTTCCGCCGGACTTAATATCTGAGCCACACGTGAAGGCCAGGAGTTGGACTGGTTGTCAGAGGCTTTCATATTTACGCTGTATTATATTCACGTTTCTTTTTTTTCCCCACACTCCACGTTAAAAAAAATTACAACAAGAGTTAGCAATGACAATATATATGCTCCGGAAGTTAAATGTCTGGGCGAGCGAAACCTGCTTTTGTGGAGTATTACCAGAGAATGCTGACCATGTCTTTCAATGGTGCATAATAAATCAAGAGACCCGAACTCTGGCCCCCAAATCCTCCCAAAGACTATTCAGAGAACTTCCTGATCTCGAAACCAATGCGCGGTTCATTTCAGATATAGGATTTGTATTAATGAATCTGAACATGTAAAATAAGAACAAAGAAGAAGAAAAAGAACAGTTGTATATGTACACAAATAGTGTGATCAGAGGCAGTTTTTTAAAATGTTGAAATACAGCTTCTGGCACCCATAAGACTCCTGTAAAAGTACAGACTAGAACATCTCTTTGCTTGGAGTTTTGTCCTCTGGAGCTGAATCAGCGTCTGCGCTAATTGGTTAGCTGGTGGTATTATAAAGTGGTTCTTGAAATATTAAAATTTTCTTTTATAAATTGCGCAATAAAATTTTAGTGCTGAGCTGTTTTACATTGAGTGCATACAATATGGAATTACGATTCTGATGAAAATAGGCTAATCTACCACACGCGTCTTAAGGGTTAAGGAATCTTAATAAGTGTGTTACTTTTAATCGTTTCACTAGAAATAGTTTCACCTTTCAGCAAAGGAAAATGACAAAACCTGTTTTCTTTTGCTTGCTTGTAGAAATGGAAGAGCCTTATTTAGAAAGGTTTAACATGCATTTACATTTCATATGCTAATAGCCAATTGCAATAACAGTCTTAAAAAAAGTGAAATCTGTCTTCCACTCTTTATTAGAAATATTGGTAACAAAGTCACAATCAATGTCTTTCCTTGAGATGTAATATTCTTCTCATTGGCCTTGCCCAAGCTAAGCTAAAGGGTTCATTTGATTATTTTGATCATATATCGGAACCAGCTATGGTAAACACCCCTAACTTTAATATATTTGATCATCATTATATGCTCATTAATATTATTTGAAATTTTATGCAGCTTTGTGCAAACTTTCCTGTTTAGAGTTTATGGTTGGGATATTTTTTATAAAAAAAAAATAAAACAACAACAACAACTATTTTTCTCAATCAAAGCTCCATCAACTGTTACACTTATAATCTTGTTTCAAGCCTACTTAACACTTAGAGATTGTGTCTTGAATTAAGTGTATAGATGTATAACAAATAAGCATAATTTTCGTTAACAGAAAACATTTTATACTGACACAGTTTCAATAATTTATATAGATATTATTTTAACTCTTTGTCTCCTAATCGACGATACAAACGTTAATTTGACCTCATTAAAATATATTAATGTTTTATTTTATAAACTTGACTTTGTGTTATATAAAAGAGAATGCATTTCCCATTGATGCTATACCGAATACATTTTCTGATAACAAACAAGAGAGATATTGAAGCTTAATCATAACTGGGTAGTGAAATAGTAATTAGCAAAATGAAGAATTCCTTCGAAACGTGGACAAATAATAACGGAGAGAAAGTGTCAAATATTTGCATTTTTATATGTATATTTATATACTGTGGGCACACCTGATTTCTGTCGGTGTCGGCGGGCCGCATGAAACACTACGGCGGGCCGCACGTGATTCAAGCAACCCATTTACTGTCAAGCTCTAAGGGCACACCACAGAGAAAGCAAAGAGTGGATAAATTAATATTTAAAATACCATTTGGTGTACACTATGAACTTTGCTGATAATCGGTGTTTTATTTTTAAACATCTGTGATACATTTTGAGCACGACAAAATCAAATTATTGTTTTAAACTTTTTCTTTTGAAGTTCATTTGTTTCGCGTTATTTAGATACCTACAATTACACAGAATATCAATTTAGCATCCTTGACTTAGTTTGGTTTATTTTGACAATGCTTTTTAAATAAAATCATGTTAGTTAAGACGAATGTCTTTAATTGAGCAAATAATAATAATAATAATAATAATCTTTATTATCCGTAAGGAAATTTGTCTTACAATTTGTGCATTACACCAAACAAAAAACAAAAAACTATAAGAAACCAAAGTGTACATTCACACCAGACTCACTCATAATTTACATGTGACAAAGTTAATACCAGATTGTTCTTATTTAATGATTTGATTGCCAGGGGAACAAAAGAGTGTTTGTGTCTGTTTGTCTTTGCTATCGGTGTCTTGTATCTCCTTTGTGATGGTAAAATCACAAAATCCTGCTGTAGACATCTTTAAAAAAAATGACCTTCTAGGAAGAGGACAAACAATTTTCTCTATATCCACGTTTCCCCTACAATGTATTGTGTGTCAGACAGTTTGAGAAGCATGGTAATGACTGGGGGGGGGGGGGGAATACAAATACGTAGTTATTAAAGACAAATCAAGATGATGAAGGAATTAGGTCGTACGAAAAAAAAAAGCAGCAAAAAGGAAAAACAATACTGAGAATATTGATAGGATATAGTAGAAAAGATATAAGGAAAATCGGAGGCGAGATGGGATACTTCACTTTAAAGAGTTAAAAAAGCTATATTTAATACATTTTTAACAACAGCTAATTTAAAATGGATTCAATACATTTAATTTCTTCTAAAGATCAAATGATTTGAAGCACTATTTTTTAAGTTATAGTGTTATAGGAATAAAAAAAAATCAATTTAGTATCCGTAATTACCCTTCGTTAATGTCAGAAGACTATACAAAAGAAAAACAAAATATGATTTTGAGTATCAAGGAAAGAAAACAAACATTTTAAAACAAAACAAAAAAAAAATATTACCCGGTTATTATAAAAATAATTATGTCAAGTAGACAGTAAAACAAGTGACTTGTAATCCACAACGTGAATTTAAGCCTCGTTTCCATTTCGCCAAATTTTGTATAATACCGACGTATGAAAAAAAAATCCATCACTAACGCTCATTTCACCCAGCAAACTGATATTACTACTTTCCCCTCTAACATAACTACAGTTTCATCATCTAACTATGTCTAGATACATGACGTGTATGTCGTTGTCATCCTCTTTTTTGAAGTAACGTCTGAATTTTATATGATAAGAAGATAAGATATCGTGCAATGTACAAATAAAAAAAAAAGTATTAATGTTTTGAAAAAAGTAAAATAGAATCTAAATTAATCGCACATGCTTTAAATAGTATTTCTTAAAACGTATAATACGCGGCTGCTTATGTAATTTATTTTTTTAAATATATACTATACATTATTGCTATTTTACTAACCATTATATATAATAACCACAAGAATCGCAACAAAAAAATAAAGCAAAAGTTGATAACTTCTTAAACTTTCTCCCACTTTACTATCAGCATCTGTAAAAGAAAAGGTAAAAAAAAAATATTGTTTATTGTATACATCGTAAAACTGCACTAACTATAAAGATAGTTAAATTTGTTTCAAATGATATAGAGGTGATGTCAAATCTGATGAGATCTACCAATGCGTAAAAGAAAAAAAAAACTTTACTAATATTTAAAATTAAAAAAAAAAGTCCCATTGATAATAGACTAGATCAAATAAAAACTACTAGAAATTGTACTTCTAAAAAATGTAAACTGTATTTTGACACTGAAATATTTAAAGATACAGGCATTTATTTCCATCTTAAGAATTTACCTTCTGCTGAGAGTGTAAAGGATATTTTGTTCTCATTACAAACAAAATATGTAAAAGTATAGTGATTAGATTGGCCTGGATGGTGATTGTACGATGTACAAGTTATGTTAGATGATACAATATGCCCATCTTTCGAAATGGAAACATCACAAGGAGTCGGTGTATTATGACAGCAGAAGGTAATCTGGCCTTCCTCATGTGTAGAGACTTTGAAGGTTTTGACGTCTGGAGTTATTTGTAAATCGTTGACCTGAAGCGTGATATCGGAAGACTCTGTGAAAAGTAAAACGATATAATTTGTTTCAAGTCTATATGTTACAATTATTCCTTGACTGATTAATTCGGTCAATTATAGATAGATAGATTGAAACATTCATTAATTGTTGTTATTGAGCGTTATCTATGTAGGAAATAAAATTTTCATGATACACTGTAAGACATTGCGACAGGCAAGGCACGTAAAGTTCGTGGGATAACTCTATCCACAGAAATAAAAGAGTGATCTTTCCTTTACTTCTTCTTCTCATCCAAAATCTTGAGCGAAGAAGGGAATTATATATAGAGAGATTCATAGGACCCACACTTTCATAGAACCCGCTCTAATTCAATGTGTATACATTATTAAATTAAACCATTGTATAAACTAAAAGAGATTTCCAGCGCCCTCCTATCATTTTATAACTTAAAAGAGATTTTCAGTGCCCTCCTGTCGATTTACCAGGAGCTCCTGGAAATCTCCCGAAATCGCAAAATATACAAAAAAAAGTACTTAAAATATACTGGAATATATAGACAAAAATTGTCATTTTGGGTTGTCATTCAATCTTACGCGCGGCATTCTGCATCACATGGTGAAAGAAGCTTTTCGTGCCTCAAACTAATGAAGAATTACTTGATGTCAACAATTCTCAAAGATAGATTGAAATATTTAGTAATTCTTGTTATTGAGCTTGATCTATGTAGGAAACAGAATTATTATGATATACTCTATGATTTTGCTACACGCTAATTTTGTAAAGTAATTCTGTACGTAGTTAAGAATTGATAAAATGCATAGACGAATTTACTTTCTAATACAAACTCTTAAATTTCACTTTCTGTCCGCTTCCCTACCCAAACTTGGCCCGCGAAATCCGTTTTGCAAAAGGCCCCACAATGGTTAAGTACGGCCCTTCTATTTACATATATATACATTGTAGATTACTTAATCTCTTTCCGTGACTTCTTGGTCACAATGGTATAGTCCGGCGCTGATGTTTTATGTTTGTAAAATGTTTTTTTTCTAAAATGTTTTACATTTTTCGAATGTTCCGTCAGAGTTAAAGATAGTTTACTTTCTAGTCCAAACCTTCCACAGAACAAAGAAGGATGGAAGCGTGCAGGGTTTGATAAATTTAAACGACAGTCCAGCGCTCAGGCAGCCATCCGTAGTGTGAACACTACTCTTGTGTTTTCTCGTGGACTATCCGCAGAAATAAGAGAGTAATCTTTCCATTACTTCTTGTTTAAACTTTTGAGAGAAGAAGAGAATTATATATATATATATGTAAATGCAAACGACAATCCCCAAATTCCAAGAGCACAGTTACGAAAAGTTTTGATGTTAAACCCCCCTTTGAAATTTACGATAAAACCGGCATAAAAAAAAGCAATTACACACTCAAAATTCTACGAGCGTAGACAAAGAAGTTTTGAGTTTAATTCCCCCTTCAGCTGGGTTTGAAGCTAAAAAAAAAAACATCTTCAATATTAAAAAAAAAGCAAATTACACACTGTAAAATCTTTGAGCGTAACTTAAAGGGGTTTTGTGTTTAAACCCCCATTCAGAGGGGTTGATGCTAAAAAATACCTCTTCAATAAAAAGAAAAAAGCAAATTACACACTAAAATTCTTAGAGCGTAGACAATCCAATAGGGGGTTTTGGGTTTGAACCCCCTTCGTCTAGATGGCATTTTTAAAATGTAAAAACCAAATCAAGATGGTTTTGAGTTTAAAATCCCCCTACAGAGAAAAAATAAAATCCTGGCTACGCCATATATATATATATATATATATTATATATATATATATAGTTATTATTGTTGCATATATTTTTATTACTCAAGTAACTGCATAGAATGTGACGGGCCTTCCAAAGGATTGTTCTGGAATCCCGACTTTGTTTTCGCCATCTACTTTCCTTCACATGAGCTATAAAGTTAAAAATCTTCATTTGTGAGGGAACGTATTTAACTTACTAGTAGAGTTTTTTAACAGAAATATGTTTTCTTAAATTGTAAAACAATATAATCTAAATGGCTTACCATACATTTTTGGTAGATGCCTAGAAATACTTGATATATCTGCATGCTGATCATGTACCACAGTGAGTATTGCCTCATTTTGACTTAAATTCACACCAGCAGTTGTGTTTAAGATAAAGAGGTAAATATCAGGGTCTAACTGCTCACAATAGCAATTATCTGTTGTGTATCCTTTACACTCGAAAAAGGCCAGAGAACAAAACTATACAAGAAATATATTTTTAGTTATAGCCAAATCATACGATTTCCACCTAAAAACATTATAAATTAGAAATTTATGTTTTAAGTATTATTATTAGTGTTATTATAGTACTGTTCGAATTTTTTAAATTAAATATAAATTTTATATATTATTATATTAAGCATGGACGTAGCCAGGGTTGGGAGTTTGGGGTTCAACCCCCCCCCCCCATGAAATCCCCCCTCAGGGGAAAGGTCGGAATTTAGTGACTGATTTTTAGGGGCCCCCGAAAGGGGAAAAGACGCTATTATTTTTGTGCGAAATGTCTGTCCGTCTGTCCGTCCGTCCCGTTTAGATCTCGTAAACTAGAAAAGATATTAAAAATCCGACATCAAAATATTTTAGACCATTCAAAGTTCTGATGCAACGGCTACTTTTTTTTCTGAAAGCGAAAAATCTAATTTTTAAAATCAGTTATGCAAGCAGTTTTTTAAAGAGAAAAGCTAATTAGTATGCATTATAAGTTAGACCTAAATTAAAACAAATAGTAATCTTCTAAACTTCATTTTCGTAAACTTTTTTTTATTGTGATTTTATTTTTTTTTTTTTTTTTTTTTGAGCATTCGAATAAGAGATTGAGCCTTTTCAAAATTATCACATCAATTATAAGACTTCAGTTACGCCAGGAGAGGCGCGGTAGCTGAGCTATAAAGTGCTTGGCTTCTGAACCGGGGGCCCCGGGTTCGAATCCTGGTGAAGACTGGGATTTTCAACTTCGGAATCCTGAGTCCACCCAGCTCCAATGGGTACCTGATATTAGTTGGGGAAAAGTAAAGGCGGTTGGTCGTTGTGCTGGCTACATGGAAACCCTCGTTAACCGTAGGCCACAAAAACAGATGAACTTTAAATTATCTGCCCTATAGACCACAAGGTCTGAAAGGGGAACTAGTTAGGCCAGGTTCACATCTAACTTTGCATTCACTTACACCTATCATTTGATCTGCTGTACCGTTGGGGCACTACACAAGATCTGTCAACCATCTTTCTCCATTCTTATCTCTCATTTGTCTTTGATATAATTTCATTTAGATGTTCTTTCTGAAAATATTGAAGCCTGCCTGGGTGGACCACTTCTGGGGCCGATTTTGAGTTTGTGTTTCCACACAAACTGTCTTTGTAATCTTGTTTGTTTTCATTTTGTTTATTTTAGGTGAGATTTTAATACTAAACAATCTTTAAAACTCTCTACTAGGAAATTTTGAGTTTAAAACCCCTTACGAGAGGGTTTTAAGTTTAAAATCTTCTACCAGCGTGGTTTGAGTTTTAAACCCCCTCTTCTATTAACAACAAAAAAAAAAGCAAACGACAAAGAAGATTTTGATTTTGAAACCCCTCCAAAATTTACGATAAACCCACTCTTAAATATAAAAAAAAGAAATTACGCACTCGAAATGTTATGAGCGTAGCTAATGGATTTGTAATTATTCCCCCCCACACACACACACACTTTCAGTGGGGTTTGAAGCTAAAATATACCTCTTTAATATTAAAAACAAAGCAAATTATACACTCAAATTCAATGAGTGTAGTCAAAGGGAATATTGAGTTTAAAACCCCCATCAGCGGGGTTCGAAGCTAAAAAATACCTCTTAAATATAAAAAAAATTACGCACACAAAATGCTATGAGCGAAGCGAATCCCATAAGGGGTTTTTATTTTGAATTTCCATTCAGATGGTTTTGATGCGAAAAAATACTTTTAAATATAAAAAAAAAAGAGAATTACACACTAAGATTCTATGAGCGTAGTCAGGACCATGGGGGAGGGTGGGTTGAGATTAAACCTTCCTTTTTCAAATGGCTTTCTTTTAAATTTTAAAACCCCTCCAGATGATTTTGAGTTTAATATTCCCCTACAGAACATTTTGAGATTGAAAGCCTCTCTCTTCAATATTATTCTAAAGCAAACTACAGTCACCAAATTCTTTGAACGTAGCTAAATGGGGTTTTGAATTTTTAGTATAAAACCCCACAACAGATGCTTTTGACGAAAAAAATTCCGTTTTCGATATAAAATCTAAAGCAAAATAGTCAATAGAATTTTAAGTTTAAAACCCCCAACAGATGGTTTTGATGATAAAAACTTTCGTTTTCTATGTAAACTACAGCGTAGTCAGGAGAGGTTACAAATTTCTACCAGTGACAGGGCTTCCTTAATAAAGTGCAGGAATAGTCATCTGCAGAAATTGAAAGAACACTAAATGTGGCTCAACAAAGATGGCTAAGACGGATTTTAGGATTCAGTTATAGAGATCGGGTCTAAATCAAGGAAATCCCATGCCGAACCTGGAGTCGGCCCCTTAGTAAGGTTGTGACAGAGCATCAAATGAGGTTTGCGGGACATGTTCTCCCACTAAATGAATTACGAATAATAATAGTTGCGATGACATCCTAGTACAACTTGGCACCACACATTCATGGAGGTCCTCGGAGCAGGTGGGAAGAGGCTTCAGACATTGCTAGTAAAAGATTTTCCATTTTTGTGGAAACAGCTTGCCGCCCAATGTGCCGGTAGGGTCTGTCAGTAAGAAAAGCACATAAGTTTTTGAAATAAAACTTTTAACATCAAGATACCTCAGAATATGCATTTTATTGGCTTTCAATATCAGAAATAGTGCTTGGCGACTGGGCTACGTCCCGCGCTGGGGGAGCTCTTAGCGATCCCCCAGATCTCCTTGCTGGTGAGGGCGGGAAGTCTACAACTTTTCCCCTAACTCCAGGAAGAACCTATAATAGGGCACAATAATCGTCTTCCGAAAGAATGAAGGGTCAGAATGTAATAGAGATTAATTATGTACACACACACACATTCATCCATATATATATATATATATCATATATATATATATATCATATATATATATATATATATATTTATTTAACTTCGCCCTCCCCGAAAAAATCCCTGGCTACGCCCATGATATTAAGTGTCACTAGTTCGGGTCTGTGGTTCAGTGCAACTACTGGCACGAGTTGCACAGGGGCCCTTTCAAAACTTAAAATAATGTTACAAATCTAAAGTGACAGGTAGAGGTCAACGTGTGACCCCCGGCGAGATGACACTGCAGCGGATGTACTCTATCATCTACATGTATAAACAAAGACAGGATGCGACGTTTCCTCACGTGTTGTTCCAGAAGATACTAGCAGTGTTTTTGCAATATTGAAGAAACGATTAGGGACTCTCTATAACCTGAGAGTTAATGTGAAAAGTCAGTCGTCGGTAGAGTCGTTATTGTTGTCGACTGTGCGAGACAGTAGAAGAGAGACGTGTACGACTCGATGCAAGTTAACTAGTGTAGAGTTAACTGGGGTGGACTACAGTCGTTAAAGTCTATACAGAGAACCACAGTGGACTTGAGCCGTTACAGTCGATGTAAGACGTGTACGGATCTGATTCGGTAGAGTTGAGTACAACTCGGAACAGCTGAGTACAGCGGAATACAACTCGATGCAAGTTGAGAAGAGATGAATTGCAACGAAGTATAGGTAGCTGTAAACCACCAGATATTGTACAGCCTTGTACGCTACATGTTACAGTGAATAATTGCTAGATTAATAGTCAATAAAGTCATATGAAGCTGAAAGTTGAGTAGTCAAGTTCCTTGCAGTGTTTGTATTTCTTTGCCTACTAGTACATTTAGCCAGAAGATTCAGAAATACGTAACAATAATATAGAAGGATAAAGAAATAACCCTTGGCATCAAAATCAGACCCAACTCAAGCAGGGTTGTGTTTACAGAGTGACAAAAGGCAGCACAAAAAACCTCCTCCCAGACACCTCCTCCCCCCACTGGTCCACAAATAAGATTGGACTATAACTCTCTGAGCATGCTAAAAGCATGAATGTAGCGCTATAAAAAAGGTAAAATTTATCACAATCCAAGAGATTAGAAACAGGGCTATGCAGCGATTGGATCTCATCATGACCTGCTAACTATCGTAAAAAAAAACGCAAGCTAAAAATCTGTGGACGTATTACAAGGCTCGCAAAGACCTTGCTTCAGGGAACAGTACCAGGAAAAAGTAGAAGAGGCAAATAAAGAAAGAGATGGGAAGAAAACATAAAAGAATGCCACTTAAAGAGGTTCTAACTAAAGCAAATGACAGAGAGGAATGGAGGAAGATGGTAGACAAATCTTGCTTTATAACGCGAAGGTCCAACAGACTAAAGGATAGGTAAAAGGTAAAGCTAAAAAAAAAGCGAATAAAGCCAAACTGGTTTATTCTAGTCAAGCAAGGTGCCATATGTTTGCACTGATTATTTATTTTATTTAAAATAAAATTCTCTTAATTTATTTACTAAATATTTACGTTTTTAAGAAACGAAATTTATCTATAAAAGAAGCATAAATATACATAAAATCAATAAAGGATTCAAAACGTATAAGGGAGGGAAGTCGACTATTTTTCTAAAACCTTACCTTAACCCTACGTAAACCCTAAAACTATGTAAAAAAAATGCACACATGCACACACACTAGCACACAAGGTAAATAAAAAAACGTTATTTTAATTGTACTCACTGTTTCAAACGGATAACTTTTCTTTCTTGTCTCTAAGCTAAATATTTTCTTATGTTGGGCAGTAAATTTTCCTGTATCTATGAAACCTTGAAGTACAATTTTGTCTATAGGACATCGAAGTCCAGCAGCGCAACTAGTAACACAATCTTCTTGACTGAATGTGTTAAGTGTCAGCCCATTGTGGTCACTATTTGTTGAGGCTGGTTGGAAACAAAGTTTTAACATAATTTAACTTATATAATTAAAACATTTTTAAAAATGTAGCTCTTTGAAGATACATATCACATATTGTATTTAAAAAAATAATGTTCATTTTAAATTTCACTATATCAGAGCAATTATAATTTGTACATAATAAGTACACAGATCTATCATCACAATGCTTTCTTGTTATAAATAAATGAGTCTGAAAAGTTGCATTATGTATGTAATTAAATTTGTTCATGAAAAAAAAAATTGTGCGAATTTTCTTTCTAAGAATAAAGAGTAAAATGGTTGGTATACAAATTATTTTCCTCATATGATTTAAATTAAAATTATATCCATATAAAAGTTTACATTCAATCCTTACCTTGCAGAACTAGAAAAATAAGGACATGAAAACAAACAAAATAAACCTTTCTATCCTTCATGGCAGATACAAAATGAAATTTCTTATAAATATATTAAGCAATAACGATAGATATTAGTCTAGAAAAGTTTTGAGTAATACATGTGTCAATTTCAAGAAACAACTATTGATTTAATGCCATTCGATCTATAAGGACTTGTTCTATCTTGTAACACGAAAGTCATGTTCCGTTGATCGATTCTTGTTGTTATGAGACTGTTTGAATAGATACAACGTAACGTAAAAGTTATGGGAAAGAAATGAGGCGTTTACGTTATATCATAAACGCAGTAAGCATTGAAAAAAAAGTCATGGAACATTCGTCAGCCAAAGCCTTAACTTACATGTCTAACTAGTCCCAATTTCTAGTTTAAGAAAACAAGACGAATTTCAAATTTTCGTTTAACTAAACTCATATTTTTTTCTAGCCATGAGTCAATATTTGTTGTTGTTTGTATTTCTTTTTCATTTTCCAAAAGGTGAGCATTTAAGTGAATTACTGTTTATGATATACTGAAATATTGAAATTTAATATATTTTTAGTACCAACAATTATCATGATTCTTATATATTAAAATAAAAAGATTTCAAAATATTATTCTTGATAATTTATACATTGTACATAATGTATGTTTACAAAAATGTATATATGTATATATCATGAACGTAGCCAGGATTTTTTTTTCCGGAGTGGTTTAGGGGGGGGGATTTTTCTCCCCCTCCCCCAACAACGCGATATATATATATGTGTGTGTGTATATATATATATATATATATATATATATATATATTGCTATAAACCTGGTGGTAGCACAGATGGGGGTAGTAGTGTGAGTGTAGTCAGCCGACGCAAATCGCCCCAGGCCAGCGCTAGACGAGCGGTCAACCGTGACGAGTAACGACGGTCAGCCGAGACGAGTGTCAACACGGCGGTTCGGGAAGGATCGACGGCGGTCCGGGAAGGATCGACGTCGTGAACAGAGCTCAGGAGCGTCACGAGAGTTATAGTCATCTGACCACCTAGAAATGTCGAGCGGCGTTCTGTCCGGTTCGAGAAGGCCAGTAGGGACCCTATATAAGAGCGGAGGTGTCGCAGTCAAGACGGTCGAGAAAAGGGGCTCAATACAGCAAGGTTCAGAAAGGAGGTTCACGACAAGAGTTCAGAACACGGTCGACTACAGCACAGTTCAGCGGTGTGGTTCTGTACGGAGCATTACGACGGTTCAGTGCGGAGTACTATCAAGTACAGTTGAGACGAACGGCGTCTTGATCTTGGTCTGTGATCGAGTCCGACACAACGAGCCTAGTGTGTGAAGTCAGTCCTGAACTGTTGAACCCAGTGCAAGCCCGGAAGGAGACGGAGAGGCCAGTGCAAGAGTTGATACGGCGGTACGGCTATTAACAGGAGAGATATTTGTACAGTGTACGTTCTGCCAGTTGTACAGTATTGGCTGTTATTTATTCAACTATTAAAGTGTTACGTTACTTTGGAGCCCTGAGTTGTCAAGTTCTTTAAGTTGGTGGTGTATGGTGCAATTTGCAGAGAGCCTGGATAGTGAGATTCGTAACAATATATATAATTAATCTTTATTACATTCTGACTCTTCATTCTTTCTAAAGACGTTTATTATATCCTAGAAAAGTTTCTTCCTGGAGTTAGTGGAAAATTTGTAGACTTCCCACTCTTGAAAGTAATGGGGTCTGGGGGAGCGCTGTGAGCTCCCCCAGCGCGGAGCTAAGCCTCGCCGCCAAGCACTATTTCCGGTATTGAAAGACTAAAAAATGCATATTCCGAGGTATCTGATATTATCCCTGGTCTATCAGACCATGAGATCATAAAAATACACAGTCAGATAAAAGCATTAGCCAATACTAAACCCAAAAGAAAAATTTTACTCTGGAATAAATGTAACCTAACACAACTACACCAAGCTGCATTAAACTTCAACAAACATTCTTATTAGAAAAAGACATTAAACAACCAGTCGATGACCTCTGGAATTTCATTAAAAACCATCTTAAAAGCATTATAGAAAATCATATACCAACTAAATGCAAACCAAACAAAATAAATAAATGCTGGTTTAATAATAGACTAAAGAAGCTTTGTAAACAGAACGAACACCTATATAGAAAATTTAAAGAAACTAAGGCAGAAAGAGTTTACAAAAAGTATATAAAAATTAAACACTTAACCCAAAAAGTAAGCAGACAGCTGCAGAGTGAATACATAAACAATGTAATATCTAAAGATAACAAAAAAAAAAACTATGGTCATACATTAAGTCTAAGAAAATGGAAACAGCAGGCATAGTGCCATCAAAAGATGAACATAACATAATACAAAATGATAATGAAACTAAAGCTAATATCCTAAACAAATACTTTGCATCAGCATTCTCAGCCCCAGGAGACAAAGACATGTTACTGAATTTGAACCAAGTAGACAACATAGAAGATATAGTAGTACAATAAAATGGAATTTCATAAACTATTAGCCAACACCAAACCAAATAAAGCGTCTGGACCTGATGGTATTCCAGCTAGATTACTCAAAGAACTAAGCAATGAGCTAGCCCCAGTGTTCAAAATACTCTTTCAGGCTTCGGTTAACCAGGGCAGAGTACCAAAGGACTGGAAAGAAGCTAATTTCACCCCCCTATTTAAAAAAGGAGAAAAATCTGACCCAGGAAACTACAGACCGGTATTACTTACCAGCATCACATGTAAAATCCTAGAACACATAATATGTAGCAACATCATAAACTACTTAGACAAACATAATGTCCTCACACCATACCAATATGGCTTTAGGAAATATAGATCATGTGAAACACAACTAATAGGACTAATTGATAATTTTTCAAAAGGTTTAGATAATAGTGAACAAATAGATGCTATCTTACTAGATTTTTCTAAGGCTTTTGACAAAGTTCACCACCATAGTTTGCTTAAAAAATTAAATTATTTCGGCATTAATGGTCCATTGCATCAGTGGATTAAAGATTTTCTGATAGGGAGAGAACAAACTGTAATAATAAATGGCTCTAAATTCAGGTGTACCTCAAGGAACAGTCTTGGGTTCACTACTATTTTTAATTTACAAAATGATTTACCAAATCGCATTACTTCAGGAACAAAAGTCAGATTATTTGCAGACGATTGCATAATATATAGAACAATAAAAACAACACAATACACATATATTTTACAAAGAGAATTAGATGAATTACAGAAATGGGAATCAAATTGGAGCATGTCTTTCCACCCAGAAAAATGTCAGTTGTTAAGAGGAACAAAAAAACTAAAACAAATTAATTCCACTTATCTTATGTATGGCAAACCAGTAACACAGACTAAAAACGCAATAATATATATATATATATATTATAATAAATGAAAAACTGTCATGGAATCCACATATTGATGAAACTACAAAAAAATCAAACAAAGCATTAGGATTTATTAAAAGAAATTTCTATAAATCAAATAATAACATAAAACTAAAATGTTATTTAACCTTGGTTAGGCCAATAATAGAATATGCATCCTCCGTTTGGGACCCCTCAACTCAAGAAAACATTAAGAAACTAAAACAGAAACAAAATAGAGCAGTGAGATTCATAACAAACGAATATTTACATTTGACTAGAGTAACACCTTTATTAAAATCACTAAATTTAGAAAGCCTTCAGGACAGAAGACTCAAAAGTAAAGTAGCAATTATACATAAAACACTGAACCATAATCTTCAAATACAAAAACAAAATTTAATCAAATACTCTGAAAGACACAAAGATAAAGGCACATTCCTCGTTCCATATGCTAGGACAAATTTGTACAAATACTCCTTCTTCCCTAGTGCTATCAGAGCATGGAATGGGTTGCCTGAGCTAGCCAGGAAAACCAGTGACTTGGCAGAGTTTAAGTCATTGGTTAATATGTATGACTAAATGCATGACGCGTAGGACGTAATCATCTTCTTTTTTGAAGTAACGTCTGTATTATATAAGATAAGATCTACAGTGCTTTATTCTGCTATTAAAATGTTTTATTTCAAAACCTGTGCTATTCTTACTGACTTAGATCCTTTCGCGCCGTTCGGCTCATTGGGCGGCAAGCTGCTTCCACAAAATCTGTCACTAGCAATGTCTGATCTATCTGCTCTGAGAACCTCTATGAAATTGTGGCGTGAAGTTGTACTAGGATGTTCGTGTTTGCGATTTCCATGGCCTCTATGTCATTGCAACTCTTATTATGCGTAATTCATTTTTTCGGAATATATGTCCCGCAAACCTCATGCGACGCTCTGTCACAACCTTACCAAGGGCGGCATAGCATTTCCTTGATTGAGACTCGATCACTATAACTGACTCCTAAAATCCGTCTTAGCCATCTTTGTTGAGCCACATTTAGTGTTTTTCAATTTTGGCAGATGACTGTTTACTGCACTTTATTAATGCAGTCCAGCCACTGGTAGAAATTTTGCAACCTCTCTTGGCTACGCTCTTGGAATTAGGTAACTGTAGTTTGCTTTAGATTTTATATCGAAAAAGGAAGTTTTATCGTCAAAATCATCTGTTGTGGGGTTTTAAACTAAAAGAATCTCTGGAGTTTTTTTTAACAAATTCAAAACCCCTTTCTGTTACGCTCATAAAATTTGAAGAGTGTAGTTTGCTTTAGAATAATATTAAATGGGGGATTTTAAACTCAAAAACATCTGGAGTGGTTTTAGACTAAAAAAAAGCCATTTGGAGGAGAGGGTTTTAACTAAAAACTCCCCTTTGGCTTGGCTAAGCTCAAAGAAGTTTAGTGTGTATTTTACATTTTTTTTTGAAGAGGTATTTTTTAGCATCAAACCCCGATGAAAGGAGATTTAAACTCAAAAACCTTTTTTGGCTACGCTCATAGCATTTTGAGTGTGTAATTTGCTTTTTGTTTTATAGAAGAGGTATTTTTTCGCTTCAAACCAGGCTGAAGGGGTTTTAAACATAAACCCCCTTTTGTTACTCTCAAAGATTTTTGAATGTTTAATTTGGTTTTGTTATATTGATGAGGTTTTTTTTTGCTTCAAGCACCACTGGGGGGGGGGTTTAAACTTAAAACCCTTTTGGTTACGCTCAAAGATCTTTGAGTGTGTAATTTTCTTTTTTTTTATAATGATGAGGTATTTTTTAACTTCAAACCCCACTGGAGGGGGTTTAAATTTAAAACACCTTTGTTTACGCTCAAAGATTTTTGAGTGTGTAATCTGCTTTTTTCATATTGAAGAGGTATTTTAATATCTTCAAACCCAACTGAAAGGGGGGTTTAAACTCAAAACCCCCTTTGGCTACACTCATAGAATTTGTAGTGTGTAATTTTGCTTTTTTTATATTGAAGAGGTATTTTTTAGCTTTAAACCCCACTGAAGGGGGGTTTAAACTCAAAATTCCTTTGGCTACGCTCATAGCATTTTCAGTGTGTAATTTGCTTTTTTATTTTAAAGAGGGGTTATATAGTAAATTCGGAGGGTTTTTTTAAATCAAAATCTTCCTTAGCTATGCTGTTGGAATTTGAGGATTGCATTGTTTGCATTATATTATTTTTTGTTTCTTTTGTTTTATACAAGAGTGGAATTTAACTGCAAACTCCCCTGGTAGGGCTTTTTTCAACTGAAAAACCCCTGGCTGCGCTGGGGCAAGTGATGGTTTAGTATTAAAATCTCACCTTTAGTAACTGTTGGGGGGAGATTTCATTTCGAGGAGGGGGGTGAATCCCAAACTCCCTCCCTGGCTACGCCCATGATATATATATATATATATATATATATATATATATATATATATATATATAGAACAAACTAAATGACATGACGAAATAAAACATAATTGCACATTTTTTTTTTTATTATTATAGCTTTTATATAGCGCTACTTTCATGCTTATAGCATGCTCAGAGCGCTTTGGTCCAATCTCATTTGTGGACCGGCGGGGGCGAGGGGGTATCTAGGAGTTGGTTTACCGTGCTGCCTTCAGGCGCTCAGTAAACGCAACTCTGCCCGAGTCGGGTGTCGAACCTCGAGCCCCCTTCTAGGTAACCAAGGCAAGCCAAGTTCAAGCGCACTTAGCCTCTCGACCACGCTTCCCACCACATGAATTGTTGTAAACAAAAGGGTGACAACTCAACATAGTTCAATGGTTCCACCTCTCTTGGACAACGCTTCTCAATCTCACCCGATTAGACGTCTAAGCCTATAGGGATGCAAAACAAGACCCCCGTGAGGACGCTAAGAACACTTTTGAATGCACAGACGGAGATGCTAGAGAAAGCCAAAAATTCTATCACGAATTACACGTCGATAATCAGCGTGCTGTTTTATGTGACAAACACTCTTACGGACGATGCTGAAGAAGGAAAATTGACAAATTTCCTCGATTCGGCCTTGCCTCTTGTCCATAGACTTTTGATTAAGAGCCATCGATAATAAGAATGTTACTAGTAAAATCTTCTTGGCTCTCTCCAAGACAGAACAATAGTCCAGACTGGCTGGTGGATGGGGAACTTCCATCATTCTAAAATTTCGAAAGACCTAGATTCAACTCTAAAGACAATTACAAGTTTGATACTCTTCTATCACTACTGCATCGGCTTTCATATCCGGGTTTCTCTATAGTCTCTATAGAGACCTTTATCTTTTAAAAAAAAAATGTCTTTCGCTTTACAGGAATGAACTTTGACGGTTTAGCTTACATTCCCGACAACCCGACAGAGCTATTCTACTAAAGGACACTCTCTATCTCCAAACAGCGGTATCTTGGCCTGTTCTAAACGTTTTCTAGTGCGTACCATAAGCACAGGTGCAAAGCAGAGTTACGAAAGATAATAAAAAATCTTTGCATGCATTTAGGTTCTTAGAGTTTATCTAAAAAATTCCTACCAGCATTATGACTTGTTTTTCTTCTCATTCTCTCTCTGCGCTTCAGAAATTTACCCTCCGGCGTCTAATCTACACAATTGCAGGTACTTTTAATCCCATTACGAAGAGTTCAAACCAAAAAATGTTGTTTTAAAATGGGTGAGATGGATCAATACACATGTCAAATTAAGTCTAAACACAAGGAGGCTGCACTGGCCAACAATATAATTCAAAGGACATTGGGGATAAAAATATAGTACCTGCGTCTGTAATGGGTGTGATCGTCGTAAGATTATCTTCGGATGAAATTCTACATCAAGAATTTTTTTTTGTCACGAAAAGTCGTCAACATTACTATGTGTGTGAAATAGGCGAAATTCAGATGTAAAGACATTAAAAAAAAAAAAGATCTCCATTATACAACTTAAAATAGAATAAAATATATATTAAAAATTTAGGTTCAAACCGTGTATCGAACCAATGATTTTGACACCGTCAGATGCGTAAACGTCTTTTTATGTGTATTTATCAATTTAGCCAGCGGGAATTCGTTATTTCGTTGAATATTTATTGAGTAGTGGATATGATCTGGTGCCTTCGGGTCTTAATTTTGGTATTACTGATCTACTGGTTTGAATTTAGATCTATTTTAAAGATGAGGAATATTCCCTTCACATTTTATTTTTATTTTGCCACGAAAATAAAAGTAGAGTGTGAAAATGGTTTTACCCATTCAGCCGACATATTTACATCGTATATAGAGTAGGCCTACTGTGAAAACCGGTTTACCCGATTTGTAAAAAGTTAAGTTTTTGTAATAGATACACTTAGGTACTTTTGTCTATTTTTAGGGCTCTGAAATTGTGGGGGGGGGGGGGGGGACATTAAACATACACTAGGGTCTCCGCCATGATCTAAGGAACATTAATGCCTAGTCTTATAAAGATTGGTCAAACGTTTTAATTTCTATGCGGACATACATACGCCTTACTTTCTGTTTCATATATTAGATATTATCATTATATGGACATCTAGATCTAATAATAAACCTAGACTTCGGATTTAGAACTAGCCTAAATGTAGATCTCGTTCTAGATCTAGAAGAAAACTATATTGGATTTACGTAAAAAAATATTATTAAATCTGAGATATTCTTTCAATAAAATTGAAACAGCGCTAAATTTACTTTTTTATGGTATAACTTCAAAACATTATGTCTGACTACGCCATGTGTTTCTTTTTCTAAGTCTAGTTAAGCCAAATTTATATTTATTTATTTTACTTTGAAAAAATTTTAACTGTCAAACTAGAGTTTACCCGTGTGGCCAACGAGCTAGTGTTAAATTTCTAGAAAAATCCTTAAAGAAGTTTTTAAGATCAGCTGTCCAGGTTCCTGGATCCAGGTTTCTTAAAATTATGACTAGATTTTAGTTTCCACCCATAAAGAATTTGAAAGCAAATAGTAATAGTAAAACTAAGTAAAAACAACAACAACAAAAACAAACGATTAGTAATTTTTAATCTTTAACTTTTATAATTTTGAAACCAAAAGATCACCAAAATGTCTTCTACGAAAAGTTATTTGAATATAAACTTAACTAAATGAAGTTACAGAAGAAATTCTTAAATGTAATGTCAAGCTGTAAAGTAGAGCTATCACGAAGCATATGAAAAGAAATTTATGTATGTGTTAATCTCACTATAGAAAAAAGATATACACTTGAAACGCGTGACGAACACAAGATTAACACTTATTGATCAAGCATGCATAATCGATAAATAGATCTGTTTTTACAGAACTTATATATTATAGAGTCTTAAAATTTATATTTTATCAAACTTGCAAACAAATTATCATCATATATCCCTTGACTTTCGTTGTAGGATTGCAGTTGTTCTCAACAGGGTATCAAGAGAAAGGTCGGTCCATTATTTTACGTTATCCAGCCAGCTTTTCCTAGGAAGACCTTTCTTTGTGCTCCCTCCACTGTACCTTCAAGAATGACTTTTGAAAGTGGGTCATGCCTTGCTATATGACCAAACCAGCTCATACATCATTTTCTTTTTTTTTTTATTTATGAGTTAACATTTTTAGGGAATCTCGATTCCATTTACTTCTTGTTTGTAAAATGTTTTCCATGTTTCCTTCAGAGTTGATAATTTACTTTTTAGTCCAAACATCCAGCATGAAGACGGGGGATGGCGGTGGGCAGGGTATGAACCCAGGACCATCGAGACAATCGAAAGACAGTCCAGCGGGCATAGCGCATAACCAGGCAGCCATTTCTCTAATACACACATGGAAAGAAAATCAGAACCTTTTTTTTATACATATATATATATAAACTTATATAGGCTATAATTTCTTCTTATTGATAATTTTTTTAGCTCCAGCTAAAGAACGTAAGAATGTGCACCTCTATGGTTACGACCAAGTAAATGTGGTCAACAGATGCATGCTGGGACTATCTAAAGGAAATGACGTCATTATAAAGGGCTCGGTGCAACTAAAAGATCAAGCGCCATCTGCGAAGTGGCGTGTATTTATGGAAGTTCGAAGATATTTTTCTACAGCCTTCAAAAGGGTATGTTAAGTTTTCTGTTACAGTGTTTGTATATATTTATACAAGCGTTGTTGTTGATATTTGACGGACTGGTAGCATCTAATCAAAAACATATTGTTAATGGTAAATAACTCCTTTAGTAAAAAAATGTTTAAGTGTCATAGTAACGGTACATATGATAAACTATTTTGTTTAAAAAATGTAAAGACTTATATATTCTTTAAGATTTTTTTCAAAATAGTTTTGTAGCATAAACTTGTCAAGGTATGAGGAACTCCGTTATCCTTCAAAGTGTTATTGTAAAAGAAAACCAAACAGTTTGAACTTTGACATATATTTCAACTTCACTCTGGATGTCATTCATAGCCACGCACAGATTCGGATGAAATTATTAACTGACAACACTCCAGTATACAGCAACGTTAAAAGATTGCCAACTATATATCGTAAGTAATCTTCTTAAATTATCATCTAATGATATACATGTACATATATGATAAATATAGTGGCTTTGACTGCAATGGATGTAGCTAAATATTTGATCGCGACTGTGTCTGCTTAATCACTTATCCTTTATCTGGCTTATGATAAACAAAAAATATATTAATTACATGTTGTTTATTCTCCCATAAAATTTCTTTTAGCACCATATATTTAGAATTCCTCTCCACCGTTCCACTGGCCTAGATACATGATGACTCTCTGTTTTAGAAGCTTTCAATCAATTGAAAGCTTATCAGAGCTGTTTCTTTGCAACTATGGAGAGTTAGTATGGAGACGCACCACAGTTGAAGAATTTGAACACGACTTTTAGTGACGTCACGGATTAGTCTGTTATAGCTTATGTGAGCTGGCGCTCCTAGATCTATTTTTTTTATCTATTTTCATCTTTATTTTAATTTGTAATTTATATAGGCCAGGGCTATGATGTTTGTAATTTAGTGTCTTTTTAGTTTATATAGCTCAGTGCTGAGTATTTTGTAGTTTCCGCTATTTATAATTTTCTGCTAGTTTTAGTCTTTTTCTGTTTGTGTTTTACTCCTAGAGGAAAAGTAGTTTTTAAAATAGTTAACTAGTCTTAGAGCTGTGGATGTTCTTTCCTATTTTTTGTCCCTGGTTAGTTCTGCTTATTTTTGTCTTTGACATTAGTGTTGGATTGGTTGTTATTTTTTTAATTTCAGTTTATGTGCAGGTCTGTAAATGATATAGAGCCCCCATATGAGTTTAGAATAGAAATAACTTTTTATCTTCCTTTTTGTATTTTTGAAAAATTAAATTTTAAGATTTTCTTTTTAATGCTGTCTAATTTGGTATATAATGTTGTGTAGTCCGTGTCTTTAGTAATTTGCTAGATTTTTTATAGCGTACGGCTAGGTACAAATTAGGGAAATCGGTAGTCCAGTTTAGTTTTAGGTAATTAGCGTGACGTCATGCTCTCCGATATGTTCGCGCTGACCAGTTATAGCTAGCTCCGAAACCACGTTGAGCTCTCTTTTGTCTTGACCAGTGGTCAGTGCTGACAGTGGTGCCGTTATAGTTATTTAATTGTAGTGTAAATTTCAGCTGGGACCGCCTGCTGTAATTCCTGCCAACTGTTTGCCGCAGTTATTACTGTCGTAACTTCTACTGCCTTACTGTTGCTTACTGCCTGTCAAGCCGCTAGTAGCTTACTGTTTAATGTTGAAATAATAATGAATAACAACAGTGGTCAACCTGAACAACATATAATAATACGAAATTGCAAATTAATAGACTGTTTACATGTATATCAATATCATTAATAATTATTTAACTAGTCACCAATAACACACCTTTTACACGCACACTACATCTCGGCGCCCTACAGAACAGCAACTTCATCCACCTCTAACAACGATAGCGACATCGATACGGCTCCAAGGGCGGAAAGGCGACACTCTTCCCCATAGCCCCAAGTCTAACACCCTGAAACGAGAAGAAAACCTAGATCTATCGATGACGCTAAAACAGAACTATTTTAATAGCAACACTCGTACCGAAAGATCAGCTTACTTAATAAAATTATGTACTTACGTACCCTTACAACGGGGAAAAAGAAAACCAGCCACCCAGCTCACAAAAGAAGCTCTCTCTCTTGCGGGAATTAAGGATAACGTAAACACACACATACACAATATTCTAGACAACAAAAAAGCACTTACAAGAAACTACTTTCTATACGCTAAAGCACCAATATTAAATACAAAGAAAACTTTACGCGCGCACGACATAGGCCTAGTTACTTATCAGCTTAAACGCACCCGTACTAGAAACCCAGACATTTCCATAGTAATTCTGTAAAGTTAGACAGTCCTCAACAACTCCGAGATCAAGGGCTATCACAGGAGACTAGATGCGATATCAAAGCCTAGGCAATATTAAGGTTGTTCTATGTCCTTAAGATTTGCCACTTCTTCCGTTATCAGCTACGTCTGATGTAACCTTATTAGATGTTCATAGATCTATAAGCTAGATTCACATTGCGCTCATTAAATTTTTTGTTTCCCAAATCTTTCCAGAGCAAGTTCCTTTAACCTTGACAATTAACGGCTTTGAGGTGGAGCCTCGAAACTGTATTTTCAAGGTCAACGCCAGTGACCCAAAAGTAGAGTTTTGCTGTGATGCCGATTACATCCCTTGCTATTCAGCAATAATGCGCAATGGTCAAGTTGTCGCAGGCTTCAACTCATCTTGTGCTGTTTTAGAGGACGCTCGTCCTTTAAGAGCCTCTTATGTGTTCAAGTACAATGTCTGCAGTGAGAAAGACAAGAAACTTCAATTCGCTTGTAAACCTCTTCTTGGTATGTCTACATTTATTACTGCATTTATTTCTGGATTTATCTCCAGTTATCTGTTGTCTAATCCAATTATGTATTATTTAAAAAAGGTATTTTATTTTGATATTTAATTTTTTCACAACTAGTAAATAAATTCCTCCTTTTTTATTTTGTTTGTTTCAGACCATTGTATTAGTTTGTACAAAAGTTTAAAAGTCTAAAGTTGATAGAAAATGTATTGCCTTGCGACATAATTTTTTTTCCATTCATCTAATTTAATTTTGGTATTGTTGTAAATAAAGCTTTCAAAATCAATAAACTCATACAAAAAAAAACAAAACCTAAAAAAAAAACAATGAATACTTTTGACCAGAAATTAAAACTGCAAATGTGAACAAAAGGCAGAGTTGTCTATTATAATTCATAATGAAAATCCATGATAAAGTTTAATTAAAATGTTTAATAACCTTTTTTAAGCCCTTTTAAGAATGCTGACCACCTGCTTTGAAATTTATTGAAAAGTTGCCCCTTGCAAAAAAGGTCAGTCTTGCATTAATGTTTACTGAGACTTATAGATTATTTCGTGTTGTAGACTGTAATAAAAACAAAAACGCAGGTGTAAACGCGATTTTAATAAACAGTTTATACAGTTGACTAAGATGAGCACAATCTAATTTCCAATGAATATAAAAATTGCAATCAAGTTTAATCTTTGCTTTAAAATCCAACGGCGCACAAGGAATATGAAGTTGGGGTCTCTACCAGTGTTTTTTTTACTGCTCTTGGTTGTTTGCTAATGACTCTAAACACCAACAGTCATAGCTCTACGCCAGTCTACGCTATTTATTTAGTGTCAATTTCACCTTAAGTCACAGAGCCCTTATAATATCTGTAGAGCTTATGTGTTTACTCACTTAAAAGCACTTTCTAACAAACAGCTTTTCAAAACAAAAAATCTTAAAGGCAGTCGAAAGTTGGGTATACCGACTACCAGCCCCTCGTAGTTGGGACCTCTTTGCTGTGGCATGGGAGTTCTGCATTTTAATTTGGCGGGTTTATAAAGGTCAAGATTATGAAGTATATAGTAGAGGGAGTGGTGGAACGAATAAAGCTCTGTAGACTTTTTGTTTTAAGAATGTGCCTCTCAACAGCAACTGGTACATTGATAACTGAACAGATTAATTACTCTCAATAAATGAAAGATGTTTAAGTCATTTTTTAATGTTGATAACTAAGATTTTGTCTTCTTGACGAATGATTCCTAAAACTATTATATATGGTACGAGCCACAATATACCGCGGCCCGTGGGTCTTAGTTTGCGTATCACTGAAATAGTCACAGATATGGTGTATTAGAAACAATTAAACAAATTAAAGCAAATGCGTAGATTTAAAAAAATAGTATAAATGGAGCTATAAAAATAGCTAATCGATCATTTTTTCATTAAAAAAAATAGTTAATTGGCTTTTATATATATATATATATATATATATATATATATATATATATATATATATATATATATATATATATATATTATCTAGAGCTAGAGTTTATATACTATTATAATAGATATAGATCTACTAATATAAGATTGATTTCAAGAGCTCAGTAAGATTATTAATTATTTTATGTTAGTATATTTAATTAACCCCATATAGAGACTCATTTTGCCTGTTTATCGTAGTGTGTTTACTCTGCGCATGTATGCGCGACACTGAATGGTGGAATTAAAATGTATGTCAAGGCGGCTAAAGTCGTATTTCACAGTAATAATAAAATAATATTAACAATACGTAGAAAATACGTAACAAATTATCAATAGTCTTTATATATAGGTCTAAAACTTTTGTTTACTTAAATGAATTTATCTTTTTTTCCAAAAAAAAAGTGTTTTTTAGCGGCCCCCGAAAGGGGAAAGACGCTATTAGTTTTGTGTGAAATGTTCGTCTGTCCGTCTGTCCGCCTGTCCGTCTGTCCGTGCGTCCCGTTTAGATCTCGTAAACTAGAAAAGATATTGAAAATCCGACATCACAATATTTTAGACCATTCAAAGTTCTGATGCAAAGGCTACTTTTTTTTTCTGAAAGCGAAAAATCTCATTTTTAAAATCAGTTATGCAAGCAGTTTTTTAAAGAGAAAAAGCTAATTAGTATGCATTATAAGTTAGACCCAATTTAAAACTGGGATTTTTACCTTTGAAATCTTTGGGCGCTTCTGAGTCCACTCAGCTCTGATGGGTACCTGACATTAGTTGGGGAAAAGTAAAGGCGGTTGGTCGTTGTGCTGGCTACATGACACCCTCGTTAACCGTAGGCCACAAAAACAGATGAACTTTACATCATCTGCCCTATAGACCACAAAGTCTAAAAGGGTAACTAGTTAGGCCAGGTTTACATCTAACTTTACATTCACTTTCACCTATCCTTTGATCTGCGGGACCGTTGGGGCACTATACAAGATCTCTTAACCTTCTTTCTCCATTCTTATCTCTCATTTGTCTTTAATATAATTCATTTGGATATTCTTTCTGAAAATATTGCCTGGGTGGACCACTTCGGGGGCCGATTTTGAGTTTGTGTTTCCACACTAACTGTCTTTTGTAACCTTGTTAGAGTATGTCTTTTTTAATTCAATATTATTGAGAATGTCTTTTTTATTTCAGTCAACAGTCAGAGATTAAAGAAAAATCCATCAAAGTATATATTCATATTCTTACTATTTGGAATTGTCGTATTAGTTTATGGAGCTGCGATCATAGTCAAGATGATGAAAGGTAATAACATAGGCCTACATAACTTCTGACATAGTAATATAAAAATGTAAATATTCAAAATATAACATAATTAGAGAAAAAAAAATATTATTACAAAGCTTGTATTTACTCATTTCGTATTTTCTGTGTTTAATTTTTGCAATCTATTTTGACTACTTCTATCGTCCAAAATTTAATTTTGCATACTTGCATGCTCGATTAAAGGAATCAATAAAAAATCAAACAATTGATTAATCACTTAGTCGTAATTAATGAGTTTTTTATACAGAAAATTACTAATCTAAGTAGAAATAAACGTTATGTAGAGAAATAGACGATTAAATTAAAGATCCTAGAGCAAAAAAGAATAATTAATTTTATGCAAAAATTATATCATCACTGGACGTATTTGAATCAATTTTAGAGAAAACTATGTAACGGATTTGTTAATTATCATTGTTTTAAATACTATTTTCAAAAATCATTTTTTCTTCTAAAAAAAAAAAGAACAGTAACTGACATCAAAGCTAGGGGGATCGGGGGTTTAAACCGCTCCCAACTCACATGAAAATCATGACAGGTTTTTTGCTTTAATTTGGTTTATTGAAAGAGCGATTTTATAGCTAAATCATTACTTGCCCCGGAGCAGCCAAGGGTGAGAGATTGAATTTAAAATTCCTCTCTACTATAAAACAAAACAAAAAAAAAAACAACTGTCACCAAAACCCATTAGCATAGCCGGGAAAGGGGGGTTTGGGTTGAATCATGCAGAGTTATTTATTTACGTTATAAGCACCCTCTTGAATATAAGACTAAAGCAAAAAAACATTGTAGGCCTATAGATTCAATGAGCGTAGCCAATAATAAGGGTTTCGAGTTTAAAACTTTCCTCATGAGTGTTTTATGTTTAAAACATCCTCCAGAAGAATTCGAGTTTTAAAAACACCCTCCAGCGGGTTTTGAAATTTTAAAAAATCCTTTCTTCAATTATAAACTAAAGCAAACTACTGTCACCAAATTTTATGATCGTAGCTAAAGAGGTTTTGAGTTTAAAACTCCCCTCTAAAGAGTTTGAGGTTATTTTTTTTTATATTAAACTAAATCAAACTACAGTTACCAAATACTATAAGTATAGCTAAGTGGGGTTTAAGTTGAAAAAAACCTCCAGATGGTTTAGTGTTTTAATATCCCAACAGAAGGTTTTGATGATAAAGCTCCCCTTCTCGATAAAAATTCTAAAACAAACTACAATCACCAAATTTTATGAATGTAGCTAAAAGGAAAAGCAAAGCTACAATAACTAAATTTCAGCTAAACAAAAGGGGTTTAGTGGTTACCCTCCCCCTCCAAAAAAAATGCTTAAGCTAAAATCTAGTTGCCAGTTTTTACCAGAGGCTGGGCTCCATTACAAAAGTGCAGTGAATATCAGATTAGTTTTTTGACCTACATTTTTAATATAAGATTAGCATAATAACGAACTGTAGACACCTCAGTATATGAATCTTTTTTTAAGGTTTAATTAACATTAATAATGCTTGATCAATAAAATACTTATTTGAAAAAAAAACTTTCTTTTTCAGATGTATCATATTCCGACAGCAGTAAAACACAGATTGCAAACTTCAAAACAATAAGTAACTCTTTATAATATAATTTTCTATTTAAATGTGATATATGCGTATTTGCAAAAATATTGATAATTAAATAAGAAGGTATGAGTGTATATATATATATATATATATATATATATATATATATATATATATATATATATATATATATATATATATATATATATATATATATATATATATATATATATATTAACCTGCTATCTTACAATGGTTCTAGGAGTACTAAAGTACTTCTATGATCAAAACGGCGGCGGTTTAATTTACCAGTAACGATTTTTTATACGCTATTTCGACAGTCGACACAATATGTATTTTTAGAGGCGGCATATCGAAAAGTTCAAGATTTACTTTCTTTCGTTTTTTTTTTTTAGCATTGTTTAATTTTTTTTTTTTTGTAAATTTCAATAATACTCCTTGACGCAAAACTTGATTTTGTAGACATTGTATATATTACCTTTTTTAGAGGACACACTGCCAAAATATTTGTAGTGCGGGCAATGTGATGAATGAATTTAAATGAGACATTCAGAAAATTTATTTTTCCCTCTATACCTGCAATGATGTTCACAAGAAATGTTTGCAATATTTTATACCTCATATGGCTTGACTTATGATTAAAGACTGCACAAACAAAAAAGGAAGGTACAACTAATCTATGGTGCTATAATTAGAATTCAAAATCTGAAAAGTCTGTTGTCAAAAAAAAAAAAAGTAAAGTTCCCCTTTCAGGCCTAGTGGTCTATAGGGCAGATGATGTAAAGGTCATCTGATTCTGTGGCCTACGGTTAACGAGGGTGTCATGTGGCCAGCACAACGACCAACCGCCTTTACTTTTCCCCAACTAATGTCAGGTACCCATTAGAGCTGGGTGGACTCAGAGGCGCCCAAAGATCACGAAATAAAAATCCCAGTCTTCACCAGGATTCGAACCCATGACCCCCGGTTCAGACGTCAAGCGCTTTACCGCTCAGCCACCGCGCCTGTAGTGATGCTAAACAAGTTTTGGAAATATCCTTGTAATTGAAGTTGAATGGTGAAGCGCTTGGCTTCCGAACCAAGGGCTCTCGAGCTGTTGTGCTGGCCAAATGACACCTTCGTTAACCCAAGAGCAACATAGAGTATATTAAATATCTCACTATGTGTGTGGTTGAAGAAAAAGACTGTACGTAGTATTAACTTTATTGTTATTGGCGGGTAAGGAGAGCGGAAAAGTAAAAATAATATTATAATTCATGTTTAAAGGAATGTCTGTGTGTCAGGTGGGGGGGGGGGTCACAGATCGTTCCGAATCTATTCAAAAATTTATGTCAGAGACATTGTTGAAAACGATTTCGTTGGGAGACCACTCAAGCAAAGAAAACTATCCAGCGGCTATATTTCCTATACAAACGTAATAGCTTTAAACTAAATAAGAAGATGTTAGATAATTTTTACTGTGAGGGAAAGCAAAATCTGCTAACATATGGAATATAACTTGTTGGCAAAGCAACGTTTTATCTATACTGTTGCGCCGCTTAGACAAGCTACAAAATAGAGCATTAAAAACTATAGGCACAACACTACCATATTTAAATAAACTTTTTGAACGAGAATGCCTAACTCATAAATCATAAATATGTCCAGTCGTTGCGAAGTGGGCGACTTCTGTCAATCAAGACTAGAACCGAACGGTGCAAACTCGTTCGTTCCATACTCGGTCAGAATGTTTCGACGCCAATTGGAGGATTCGTAGCGCCTCTGTGGAAACGTCTAGAGGTGGAAATAGGCTAAGCACGGGAAGCGAACAAGGTCCCAAACTGGCGGATCTATGGAAGGGAGCGGTAGGAGCGATCGCCCCTCTCCTTACGAATTTTAATAAATAAATCACACAATCTGTGTACGACTTTATTATGTTATGTTAATATTGTTAATGTTATGTTAGTAATATATACTAATTATTTATATTTCAACCTTTTTTTTTTTAGATTATTTATTTAATTTACTATTTAATTTTTATATTATGTCGCTCCCCTTCTAGTATCTTGGCCGATTAAGTGTGGAGGGGGGGGGGGATGCGAATGCATCTATTGCCCTCTCAGTGGGGGGGGGGGGCAGTCCTATTTTTATAGAGAAGGCATAATTTGTGAAAAAAAAATTGAATATCTATATAATGTAAGCTACATATTGATATTTGAACACATTTGTATATTATGTCGTACTACACTCTAATCTCAAATTTATTATTAGTAAATATAAAATGAAACAAGGTTACAAAGAGATCTTGCTCAAACTCAGAGGCGGGCCCCGTCGGAGTCGGATCCCTGTCGGATTCGACTATTTGCAAGAAATTGTCAAAAGTAATAGTGTTTCAAATATTCATTTAGCGTTGCAAAATTATTTTTTTTCTGTAAAATGTTTTAGATGTTTCGGATGTTCCTTCAAAGTTAAAGATAATTTACTCCTTATCCAAATTTCTCTCTGGACGACGGGGGATGAAAGTGAGCATGGTACGAATTCGGGACCGTCGAGATAATTAGTCCAGCGCACTTACCGATCGACCAGGCATAGCTATAAGCTTAATAACAAACTAATCAACTATTATTGATAAAGAATTATACTACACATTACGGCATGACAACTACCTGATATCTACAATATGACTGATGAACGATTTAAGATAATTTTAAGATAATTTAATATAATAATAATTTAAGATAATTTTTTGGTATTGAATTGTAATTGCAAAAGAAAATAACAGGCATCAAGATTGTACTTCAGCAACATCTTCTCGATGTCCTAGCACAGTAAGCCTATCAACAGAACTATTGTCATTTTCATTTAAATGGAACTAGAATAAGTATGTAGATCTAGCTAAATTAAAATCCTGATTTAGCTTTCTTAATATTTACATCTACTAGATCTACATCTAATTTGGATTAAGGTAGATGTAATGTAGATAATATTAACTCAAAACCCCAGGTAGGGTTTTTTAAACTCGAACCCTCTGGTAGGGTTTTTTTAAACTCGAACCCCCCCCCCCTGGTAGGGTTTTTTAAACTCAATACCCCCTGGTAGGGGGTTTTAAACTCAAAACCCTATGGTTGTGCTGGGGCAAGTGTTGGTTTAGTATTAAAATCTCACCTAAAATAAACAAAATCAAAGCAAACAAGATTACAAAGAGAGTTTGTGTTACACAAACTCAGAGGCGGCCCCCGTCGAAGTCGGATCCCTGTCGGATCTGCATATTCGCAAATAATATTCAAGAGGTGATTTAATTTTGATGTAAAATGTTTTACACGTTTCGGATGTTCCTTCAGAGTTGAAGATAATTACTTCCTAGTCCAAACCTCCCGCAGGACGACGGGGGATGGGAGCGGGCAGGGTTTGAACCCTGGGCCATCCATAAATCTGAACGACAGTCCAGCGCGCAAACCGCACGACCAGGCAGCCATCCGATGGTCAAAAGTAATAATGTTTCAAAGATTCATTTGCCGTAAATTTAAATTTAAATTTAATAAAAAAATAGTAGATTAGTTTTAGTATATTAAAACATTACAATATTGATCAAAACGTTTGGAAATGAAAATCTACACTTTTTTTTTTTACACTTTAAGTTTAGAAATTGAAATTCTACATCTTAATCTAGTCTATTTTAGTCTAAACTAGATCTAGAAATTCTAGATCTAGACTCTAAAATAATTTTAATTAGAATATAAATCCAGATCTAGATATACTGTAATAAAAATCTAGATCTAGTTTAAAAAATCTAGATTAGATCTAAATCAAGATATCATTCCTTTTTTAAACGCGAGTCACATAACGAGGCTTAATAAACATTACTATACCGAGTTCTTTTTTCATTTCATTTGAAGAATTAATTCCATATAACGTCAGAGGGAAAAAAAACACTACGTCACACGGCCTAGCTAGACTAAAAATCTCCTTCATCTATAAGAGCCATTTATCGAGTGTTCATAGACTTAGGTGCACCGAGTGCGTTCTTTAAGCATTTCATTTAAAGAATTCATTCCATATGACGTCAAAGGAAAAAAAAACACTACGTCACACGGCCTAGCTAGAATAAAAATCGCCTTCATCATTACGAGCCTTTTATCGAGTGTTCATAGACATTGGTGCACCGAGTGCGTTCTTTTAGCATTTCATTTAAAGAATTCATTCCATATGACGTCAAATGAAAAAAAAACACTACGTCACAAGGCCTAGCTAGACTAAAAATCACCTTTATCAACACGAGCCATTTCTCGAGTGTTCATAGACATTGGTGCACCGAGTGCGTTCTTTTAGCATTTCATTTAAAGAATTCATTCCATGTGACGTCAAAGGAAAAAAAAACACTACGTCACACGGCTTAGTTAGACTAAAATATGTTTTCATTAATACAAGCAATTTTTTCGAGGGTTAATAGACATTGGTGCACCGAGTGCGTTCTTTTAACATTACATTTAAAGAGTCCATTCATATGACGTCAAAGAAAAAAAATTCCATTACCTCACAATAGGCTAGTACCGGTACCATAAAAAAAAATGTCTTTATTTACACGAGATATTTAACGAGGGTTCATAGACATTGGTGCACTGAGTTCTAATAGATATTATTTAAAAAGGATCAAAGCCACATTGTTTTTGCGTTTTGTCTGTCAGTCGGTCTGTCCGTTATCTTGATATAAAAAAAACAACTAAAAGTTATTAAAAATTGATTAACCTTTATTTTACGTTTCAAAACATCGCAATAATTTTTAGGTATGAACACAATTGAAAAGTTTATATAATAGATTGTTCCGGATGTTTGTATAAATAGTAAAAGAAAAAGAGAATTTCAGATAAATGTAATACCGTTAATTAAATTTTTTGGATGGTCTCGTATAAAATTGAGATGTACTACAGCCACGTGGAGAGATTTTCATACCTTACTTTGGTGTTTGGATTCTGTTTTCCTTAAAAATCGGAACATAATATTAACGATAATTAGATTTTTTAATGTTTTAGGTAGAAAGTTAAATGTACTGTAAGAGAGTAGTGAGTTAAAATATTTTTCATAAAAATCCGTAAAAACATTATTTCGTAAATGAGAAGATTATTTGTTTATTAATTAGAAGAGGGAGTTCAAACAATTATTTGGCGTTAGTAGATTTTTAAATAAATTCGGAAATTTCTGGCGACGATTTGTAAGAAACAAAATCCGGAACTTTCTTTATCGATTACAAAACTTCTATGTTATGTTTTACAAGAAAATTAAATGTCTAAAAAGTAATTTTCAGTAATCAATTCTAGTAAATTACTTTTTTTAAAAGCCTTATGCGATTTCAAACAATCATTAGGCATAATTCATGTTTTATAAAACAATATCCGGAACATTTTTACACTTAATGAAATATAAGTCAGTATAGAGATTATGATTTAGCATTAATATGCTATTTACATAAAAAACGGAACAACATATTATTGATAATGTGTTTTTGCAACGTTTAAGCATGGAAATTGAATGTAATATAAGTTAGAAGAGCAAACAAACATTTGTTGGCGTTGATTAGTTTTGCACAAAAAAATCCGGAACAATCAATTTTAGATACTTAAAACTATTGAGATGTTATGGGAGGAACATTAAAGGGTAAATCAGATTTTCAATAGCTTTTAGAGTTCTAGTTTTTTAAATCTAATCGTGACTGACAGACCGACCAACAGACAAAACGCACAAAAATAAGCTTCTTTTATTCGGATGGGGGCACTAAACAAAAAATAAATAAAATCTGATTTTTAAAAAAAGTTTAAGGAATTGGTTTAGCACCTGATCATGTTGCGACGTTACGCTACTGCACGAAAATCGCTGCATAAAAAGTCCATTTAAAAAAATGTGCGTGATATTTACATACAAAGTGCATTATTAGCCTTTATAAACAAACAGAAATGTTTCCTTTTAATTTTAGCAGCTAGTTGACCAGAAAAAACGTCTTTAACTATTATTTGTATTTGTTGTAAACATTTCCTGTACATTTTAAAAATATATTTGACTTAGTGATACTGAAAATACACAAAAATTGTCCATCTTTGTTAGCATATTGTAACATTGCCTCCCTTACATTTACGTAATTGTTTTAGAATTGGTGTATTTTTATGAAAAAATCGCTTGCATAATTAATTTTATAAATTAAACGGTTTGCTTTTAGAAAACCAAAAGTAGCCGTTGCACCTAAACTTTTCAAGCCGGATTTAATGATGAAATAATATTTTTCATATCTCTTCTAGTTTTTGAGATCTGAGTGTGACAGACGGACAGACGGACAGACGGACAGACGGACATTTTGCACAAACCTAATAGCGGCTTTTTCCCCTTACGGGGGCCGCTAAAAATCAGTCACTAAATTCCGATCCCCCCAAAAAATCAATTACTGAATTCCGATTTCATTTCGGGGGGGGGTTGAACCCCAACCCCCCCCCCCCCCCCCTGGCTACGCCTATGATATATATACATATATATATATATATATATATATATATATACATATATATATATATATATATATATATATATATATATATATTCCCCAGGCTACGCCTACCCCCGAAATGATCGGAATTTAGTGACTGATTTTTTACTTAATTTCGTATATATTAGGTTATGAGGGTTTAAACCCCTTTAAGCGGGGTTTTCAGGTAAAATAATACCTCTTTAATATTTAATAACAAAGCAAATTACACACTAAAAATTCTATGAGTGTATTCAAAGGGGTTTCTAGTTTAAACTCCCTACAGTGGAGTTTGAAGCTGAAAAACTCTTCAATATAAATAAAAAAACAAATTACGCACTCAAAATGCTATGAGGGTTGTTAAAATGAATTTTGAGTTTAAGTCCCCTTTCAGAGGGGTTTGATGCTAAAAAAAATACCTCTTTAATAAAGAAAAAGCAAATTACACACTAAAATTATTTGAGCTTAGCCAAGCCAATTGGGGGTTTCGACTTTAAACCCCTCTCCTACAGATGGCTTTTCTTAAACGTTTAAACCCCTCCAGATGGTTTTTGAGTTTAAAATTCCACTACAGAGAGTTTTGAGGTGGAAAACCTCTATCTTCAATATTATTGTAAAGCAAACTACAGTTACCAAATTCTAAGACCGTAGCTAAATGGGGTTTTGAATTAAGAAAAAATACAGAGATTTTTTAGTTTAAAATCCACAACAGATGATTTTGACGATAAAACTTCCCTTTTCCATATAAAATCTAAAACAAACTACAATCACCTAATTCCAAGAGCTTTTTCAAGAGAGATTACACGTTTCTACCAGTGCCGGGGCTCCATTAATAAAGTGCTTTGAAAAGTCTGCCGAAATTGAAAAACACTAAATGTGGCTCAACAAAGATGACTAAGACAGATTTTAGGAGTCAGTTATAGAGAACGGGTCTAAATCAAGTATATCCTAAGCAGAATTGGGAGTCGACACATTAGTAAGGTTGTGACAGAGCGTCGCAATAGGTTTGCGGGACATGTTTTTCGACAAAATGAATTACGCATACTAAGGGTTGCGATGACATCCTAGTACAACTTGGCGCCAGTAAGGATGTAAGAATAGCATTTTAGGTTTTTGAAATAAAACTTTTTAATAGCAGGAAAATTTACAGTAGATACCTCAGAATATTCAATTTATTGGCTTTCAATACCAGAAATAGTGCTTGGTGGCGGGGCATCGCCCCGCGCTGGGGGAGCTCCAAGCGCTCCCCCAGACCCCATTGCTGGCAATGGCGGGGAATCTACAATTTTCCCATTAACTTCAGGAAGAAACATTCTAGGGCATAATAAACGTCTTCCGAACGAATGAAGGGTCAGAATGTAATAAAGATCATGTACACACACATACATAAATACTTTTTTTTTCGAGTCGGGGGCGGGGGGGTGTGTAGAAAAAAAATCCCCCCTACCCCCCTACCCCGAAAAGAAATCCTTATATATATATAAATATAGTCTAAATAAATATATATAAGGATTAAAGCCGCACTTTTTGTGCATCTTGTCTGTCAGTCTGTCTGTCATGTTAATATCGAAAAAAAGACTAAAAGCTTTTGAGCATCTGATTGACCTTTAAATTCCCTTCCGAAACAGCGCAATAGTAGTCTATCTGTGATCGGACTGCTCCTAAATAGAGTGACCGGAGCATGTCTGCTCAGGCTCCCTTTTCGTGGATTCCAGCTTCCGCACAGAGCAAAGTTTTCCTGAGGCCTTTCTTGCAATTTCCTGGATGTGCTTAAACATTTTTAGTTTGCGATCTAAAGTTACACCAAGGTACTTGGATGGCTTTTCCATGCTGAGAGACACTCTGTTAAGGGAAAGCCGGAAAGGTTGAATGAGAATGCCAGTTCCTAGTGTGAACAGAGAATAGACCGACTTGGAGGTGCTTATTTCTAGTCTCCATTTTTGTGTGTATGAGCAGAGCGTATGGAGATTTTCTTGCAACAATTTTTTATAGAGGTTGCGCTCCTTCCGAATTTCCAAAGGACAATATCATCAGCATACTCTAGCTTTTGGCATTTTGCTGAGCTGGTAGGTAATTTACGAAGGCCGTGTAAAGGAAACATGAGAGAACAGAGCCCTGGGGTAAACCGTGCTTGATGTCCATTTCCCCTGAGTCTTCTCCGTACATCCTTGTTCTTTTTGTACGCTCTTGTAAGAAGTTTATAATCCATCTGCTACGCTATGCACAAAGATGTTGACTTGATCTTTAGCGGACATTTCAGCCCTGAAACCAGACGCTCATTTACCATTTTTTGAGCCATCTTTCCCACACAGGATGTGAGTGAGATGGGCCTATAGCCTATAGCCCTCAGCAGTGGAAGCATCTTTTCCCTTTTTTTTATAGGAATAATGGTGGCACTTTTCAAGTCCTGGGCAGATGAGCAGGTTCTATTCGGAAATGCCAAGAAAACGGTACTTTCTCCCCCCCCCCCTTTTTTACATGCTTAAGCATTTCGGAGGTGATACCATCGCTCATAGAATTTGAGTGCGTAATTTTTATTTTATTTTATTATTTTTATTGAAGAGGTATTATATAAGCTTCAAATTTCGCTGGAGCGGGGTTTTAAATTCGAAACCCCTTTGGCTCTAGCGGATCCAGGGGGGGGGGGGGGGTAGGGGCGATTACCCCCCCCCCCCCTAAACTCGTAGGACGAATTTAGTAAAGAAATCACACAATTTGCATACGACTTTATTAGTTATGATAATAATATATACTAATTATTTATATTTCAACCTATTTTTAGATTTTTTCGCTCCCTTTCTAGTATGTTGGCCGATTTGGTGGGATGGGGAAGTGGCGATGGCATATATCACTCGAAAGTTAATGGTGAAGGGGGGGTGCGGTCCAATTTATTTTAGAAATCACAGCTTGTTAACAGAATCAATTAAATATCTATATCATTAAAACTTGTTATTGATATTTTAACCGATCATTATATTATGTCATTCCCCTGTTAGCCGATTGGGTGGGGTGGTGTGAGAGGCAAATACATCTACTGCTCTTCATCGCCAAAACCCTTTGGATATGGAGGTGGGCGGTCCTACTTTTATTTAGAAATCATAGTAAACAAAATTAGTTGAATTACTATATAGTTTTTATATTAAATGGCTACACTTCTGGTATCTAAGCCGATTCGGTAAGGTGGGGGCTGTTGCTTCTACTGCCCTCCCCACTCTAGCCCTCTGAGTGGGGGGGGGGTAGTCCTATGTTTATGGAAAAATTATAGTTTGTTAACAGAAATTTGTATATTATGTCGCACACAAACTCAAATTTTATCACTAGTAAATAAAAATGAAAAAGGGTTGTACCAGGTGGGAGGGGCGATATATGCAATCGCCTTCCGCCCATCGGAAAAACCAATACTTTTTTTGTATTTTAGTTAAGAAATTACATTTTGTTTTTAAAATATGTCTTTAATATAATTATATATGCTATATATTAAATTCTTATATCGAGTCGCCCCACCCCCTATTCTTTAATGACAAATGCACTCTTTGCGGAAATTCTAAAAAGGAGAGAGGATTAACGTTTTCACTTTACCGCCCTCTCCCCTTTCAAGACGAAATCATGACGTATAAAACATAAAAGTGAAACATTGCGACACAGTTTATGTAATAGCACTCAAATTTATCTTTTTGTTTTTAAAAAAAAAAAGACTTTGTTTTTGAAAATTTAGAATTCATACTAAATTTTTCATTATAAGAGTTACAATTATGATAAGCCCAAATATTATTTTTCTAGTCATCTTTTTCCAACCTTTACTTATAATGATATTTTGTGTTGTATAAAAAAAATGTGGTACTATAACCGTAACCTCCATGATCCATATCGAAGGTGCTGCTATAACTCACATTGTATGCTTGAATCCAAAAAATGCAAAAAAAAAATTAAGTTAAATCTAATTGGTTCACTTAATTTCTACTCCCACTTCCGAGAACTTTGAATTCTTGAATTGGAGTTCTGTAACAAAGCAAAGTTACAAACATGCCTATTGAACAAAATTTATCACTTACAAATAAGCATTTTTTTTCCGAATACATTTTTTTTTTCGGCTGCGATCCTGAAAGTCTTAAAATATTGTTATGACGTGGGATTTAATTAAAGAAAATAACTCTTCGATTCTCAGGATCGCTGGTATCTATCCGATTGCAGAAGCACAATGCAACTATGATTAATTAATATCCCTGATAAAAAGAAATACTGTCCTCAATCCTCAGTCAAGAAATCCAAACTCATAACTAAAGTTTTTTAACACACTAACACACTAGGAAAGGTCATTTACGTCCAACAGCATAAACAAAAGTCACCCTACTTCGCACGAGGAAAAAATGGTTAGTCAGAGAGGAACAGGGTTCAACAATATTGTTATAAACTTGGTGGTGGCACAGATGGGGGTAGTGGTGTGAGTGTAGTCAGCCGACGCAATTCGCCCCAGGCCAGCGCTAGACGAGCGGTCAACCGTGACGAGCTACGACGGTCAATCGAGTCGAGTATCAACAGGACGGTTCGGGAAGGATCGCCGTCGTGAACAGAGCTCATGAGCGTCACGAGAGTTGTAGTCATCTGACCACCTAGAAACGTCGAGCGGCGTTCTGTCCGGTTCAAGAAGGCCAGTAAGGACCCTATATAAAGAGCGGAGGTGTCGCAGTCAAGACGGTCGAGAAAAGGGGCTCAATACAGCGAGGTTCAGAGAGCGGGTTCGCGACAGGAGTTCAGAACACGGTCGACTACAGCACAGTTCAACGGTGTGGTTCTGTACGGAGCATTACAACGGTTCAGTGCGGAGTACTGTCAAGTACAGTTGAGACGAACGGCTCTTGATCTTGGTCTGTGATCGAGTCCGACACAACGAGCCCAAGTGTGTGAAGTCAGTCCTGAACTGTTGAACCCAGTGCAAGCCCGGAACGAGACGGAGAGGCCAGTGCAAGACTTGATACGGCGGAACGGTGTTATCGGAGAGATATTTGTTATCGCAGAGCTATTTGTACTGTTCTACGTGCTGCCAATTGTACAGTATTGGCTGTTATTTATGGACATTAAGAGAGCGGGTTCGCGACAGGAGTTCAGAACACGGTCGACTACAGCACAGTTCAACGGTGTGGTTCTGTACGGAGCATTACAACGGTTCAGTGCGGAGTACTGTCAAGTACAGTTGAGACGAACGGCTCTTGATCTTGGTCTGTGATCGAGTCCGACACAACGAGCCCAAGTGTGTGAAGTCAGTCCTGAACTGTTGAACCCAGTGCAAGCCCGGAACGAGACGGAGAGGCCAGTGCAAGACTTGATACGGCGGAACGGTGTTATCGGAGAGATATTTGTTATCGCAGAGCTATTTTTACTGTTCTACGTGCTGCCAATTGTACAGTATTGGCTGTTATTTATGGACATTAAACCTTTACGTTATTTTGGAGCCCTGACTTGTCAAGTTCTTTAAGTTGGTGGTGTATGGTGCAGTTTGCAGAGAGCCTGGATAGTGAGATTCGTAACAATATGATGGGTATTTTATCATTTCAAGGAGCAAATCGGTTGTTTTTGCAAAGTAGTAAGGGCCTGTCAATTCATATTAGAATATTTTTCCAATAAAATATTATTCAAAAGGTCCTTTTAAATAGGATGAATAATGATCTGTAGATGCCAGGATAATGCGTCTGTGCAGTGAAGAATGCAAGAAAACGATTTTGGCGTCGGAGCTTTCCCCCGATCCTCACTGGGGAAGCTGACAACGCTCCCAAGACCCCTAGCTGTCAACAGAAGGGCATCAACATGGCTGTTTTTTATTTTCAAATATTTATTTTTTCAGCGGCGATCCTAAAAGTCTTAATCTAAATATGTGGGGTGTCTTTTCTTTTCAAGGAACAAATCGGTTGTATTTGCAATGTAGTAAAAGCTTGTAAATTTATATTAGAATAATAAATTTTGAGTAAAACATTTAAAAAGTCCTTTTTAAAAAGATAAATATTGAGCTGTAGATGTCCGGATAATGCGTTTCTGTAGTGAAGAATGCAAGAAAACACTTTTGGCGTCGGTGCTTATATATGGTTTGCGCGCGTTTATGCTTAGTGTTAGGGTTTACAGGGCATTGGGGTTAAGGTTTGAATAAAAATCGCCTCCCACTCCAATGTTCTGGATCCATTAGTGCTTTGGCTAAGATCATAGAATTTTGAGTGTTTAATTTGCTTTTTTTTATATTGAAGATGTATTTGTAGCTTCAACCCCCCCCCCTCCCACTGAAGGGGTTTTTAAATTCAAAACCCATTTGTTTAGGCTCCTAGAATTGTGAGTGTGTAATTTGCTTTTTTATATTAAAGAGGTGGCTTTTAGCTGCGAACTCCGCTGGTGGGCCGTTTTAAACACAAAACCCCTCTTGTTTACTTTATTAGAATCTTGTGACTGATGTATGGATGGTCTTTTACTAAGAGGGGGATTTATCGTAAATTTCGGAAGGATGGGGGGTAAAATCAAAACCACCTTTATCTATGCTCGTGGAATTTCAGAATTCTCGTTTACATAATTTTGATTTTCTTGTTTTGTTTTTGTAGAATAGGGTAGTCCTAATTTAACTGCAAGACCCCCTGGTAAAGGGTTTTAAACTCAAAGCACCATTGGCTGCGCTGGGGCAAGTGATGGTTTAGTAGTAAAGTCTCTCATAAAATAAACAAATTCAAAGCAAAAAATCAGTAACTGAATTCCAATTGGCTTGGTGGGGGGGGGGGGAAATTTCGCCAATCAAATACAAATAATGTTATTTTTAGTTTTAAAAAATGGACTTTCTCTTTTCATATTTATTAGAATTTACAGAATTTAGATACCGGTATCTTGGTAACTTTTTAAATTAATTAATTAATTTTTTTTTTAAACTGGCTTCTGAGAAGTGATATATTGATCGTTAGATAAAAAGATAGATGTAGTTTGGCAATAGACATTTTCTTGTAATGCAGATGTAGATGAAATATAATAGTTATTTTGATGCATTTTTTTTACAGATTTATTAGAATCCATAGTCAGCCAACCAACGCTTACAGACTATATAAATCTGGGTAAGTTTTTTTTGTTTTATTTTTAAGTAATTAATTTTTATTTTTTTTTTGCAATTGGTTTCTTAGCAGTTTAAAAATGATTTTTAGATAAAAAAAAACTAGATGTAGTTTGGAAATGTACACATATTCGTATAAGGCGCGGTGGCTGAACGGTAAAGCGTTTGGCTTCCGAACTGGGGACCCAGGTTCGAATCCTGGTGAAGACTGGGGTTTTTAATTTCGAGTCCACCCAGCTCTAATGTTAGTTAGGAAAAAGTAAAGGCGGTTGGTCGTTGTGCTGGCCACATGACACCCTTGTTTACCGTAGGCCACAGAAACAGATGAGCTTTACATCATCTGCCCTATAGACCACAAGATCTAAAAGGGGAACTTTACTACATGTAGATAAATTAAAAGAGTTATTTTGCCGTAATTTTTTTTTACAAATTTATCAGAATACATAATCAGCAAATCAACGCTTAAATACATTGAAGATAGGCCTATAGGTAACAGTTCTTATTTTATTTATTTATTATTATTATTTCGTTTTTTTTTGTTTTTTTTTTTGCAATTAATTGTTAGATACAAAGATAGTTGTAGATTGGAAATGTACTCATATTCGTATAATGTACATGTGGTTGAAATATAATAGTTTTTTTTTTGGCTGTAATATTTATTTACAGATTTATCCGAATCCAAAGTCCTCAAACCTACGCTTACAGACCTTAAAAATCTGTGTAACTTATTTTTTTATTTTATTAATGTTTTTTTTTTTTTTTTTTGCAATTGGTTTCTTAGCAGTTTAAAATTGATTGTTAGATAAAAAGATAGATGTAGATTGGCAATGTACACAAATTCGTATAATGTACATGTAGATGAAATAAAAGAGTTATTTTGCCCTAAATTTTTTTTACAGATTTATCACAATCCATAATCAGAAAATTAACGCTTAGACACTTTGTGGATAGGCATATAGGTAAAAATTCTTTTATTTTTTTTTTTTCGCGATTGCTTTCTTAGCAGTTTAAAATTGATTGTTAGATAAAATAACAGATGTAGTTTCGCAATGTAGGCATATTCATTTAATGAAGATGAATGTTAATAGTTATTTTGATGTAAAATATGTTTACAGATTTGTCAGAATCCAAATTCAGCAAACCAATCCTTACAGACTTACAAAATCTTGGTAAAATTTTTTTTTTATTTTATTATTATTTGTTTATTTGCGATTGGTTTCCTAGCAGTTGAAAATTGATTGTAAGTTAAAAACATAGATGTAGTTTGACAATGCACAAAATTCGTATAATGTACGTGTAGACAAAACAAAATTTTTATTTTGATGTAAATTTTTTCTACAGATTTATTAAAATCCATAATTAGCAAATTAACGCTTCTACACTTCAAAGATATAGGTAACAGTTCTTTTTTTTCCAAATTGTTTTCTTAGCAGTTTAAAATTGATTGTTAGATAAAAAGATAAATGTAGTTTGGCAATGTACACATATTCGTATAATGTACATGTAGATGAAATATAATAGTTTTTTTTTTTTTGGTGTAAAATATATTTAGAGATTATCCGAATCAATAGTCCTCACACCAACGCTTACAGACTTAAAAATTCTTGGAAATTGCGATTGGTTTCTTAGCAGTTTAAAATTGATTGTTAGATAAAAAGATAGATGTAGTTTTGTAATGTTGGCATATTCATATAATGAAGATTAATGATAATAGTTATTTTGATGTAAAATTTATTTACAGATTTGTCAGAATCCAAAGTCAGCAAACTAATCCCTACAGACTTAAAAAATCCGGGTATCATTTTTTATTTATTTTATTATTATCTTTTTATTTGCGATTGGTTTCCTAGCAGTTTAAAATTGATTGTGAGATAAAAATTTAGATGTAGTTTGACAATGTACACATATTTGTATAATGTAGATGTAGATGAAATAAAATAGTAATTTTGGTGTAAAATTTGTTTACAGATTTGAAAGAATCCATAGTCAGCAAACCAATTCTTACAGACTTTAAAAATCTGGGTAATTTTTTTTTTTAATTGTATTAATTTTGTTTTTTTTTCCGATTGGTTTCTTAGCAGTTGAAAATTGATTGTTAGATAAAAAGATAGATGTAGTTTGGTGTAAAATTTGGCTAACTATCTTTTTATTTTTTCTTAATTTTATTTTTTTGTATTTATTTATTTCGCAATTTGTTTCTTAGCAGTTTAAAATTCATTGTTAGATTAAAAGATAGATGTAGTTTCGAAATGTACACATTTTCACATATTCGTATAATGTAGATGTAGATCAGTGGTTTTCAACGGGGGTGGTATCGCCCGCTGGGGCGTTTTCGTGATTTTGGGGGGCAATGGGAGCCAAAGTTGTGATAGCAGGCTCTGGGCATAAAGGGAAATGAAAAAACTAGGTGCACAGAAACAAAACAAATTAAAAAAAAAAATTAAAATTAAAGCTGGCAAACTAAATACAGACAAATTTCTTAACTTACTTCTAATTTAAGGACAGAGACAATGTTAGAAATTGAGTTCGGTAATTCCATTTTCTTTTTTAAAATTCTTACTCTTTTGATGCAAATTTTTTTTACAGATTTTGCAAGAGAGAAGTGCGATTTCACATAAATAGAAATAAGAGCAATTTCATAAAAAAAATACGGATCAACCAATTTTTGTAAATAAGAAGAAGATTATTTTTTTAGAAGAGGGATTTCAAACAGTTATTTGGCGTTAGTAGATTTTTCATATAAAATTCATAACATTGTTGGCAATGATTTGTAAGAAAATGTAAATAATGAAGTTAGATTTCTTTTTCAAAACCAAATCTGTAACAGTCTTTAATGATAAAAAAACAACGTATGCTATGTTTCATCAAGAAATTTCAATGGAAAACTAAGTATAAAAAAATATTTTCAATAATCGTTTCTTGTTAATTACTTTCTTTTTTAAAATCCCGAACAACCTATTGTCGAATTTTTTGAATAAAAAAAGGCATTTGAAGTAAATTTGTTATAAGTTGAATATATAGAACAATTGGATATCGATAGTGAAACTATAGTGACTTATTGTCCAAGAATATAAGGATAATGTAAGTCAACGATGATAATTCAAATAATCGTTTCACATATTTCTTTTATAAAACAATATCTGGAACAACTTCATAGTTCTTCATAGTTCATTGCACGAAAATTACATGTAATAGAAGAGAAAACAAACATTCGTTGTCATTGATTTTTTTCACAAAAAAAATCTATTATAGATACTTAAAGCTATTGCAATGTTTTGGAAGGAACATTAAAGGTTAAATTAGATTTTTAATAGCGTTTAGAGTTATTGTTGTTGTTTTTATGATGGACAGACCGACCAACAGACAAAACGCACAAAAAAAGGCGGCTTTTATCCTGATGGGGACACTAAACAAAAAATAAATAAAATCTGATTATTAAAAAAATTTAAGGAATGTTTAGCACCATATCATGCCGTGGAGTTATGCTATTACTGCACGAAAGTCGCTGCATAAAAAGTCCATTTTAAAAAATGTGCGTAATATTTACCTAAAAAGTGCATTCTTAGCCTTTATAAACATAAATAATTTCTTTTAATTTCAGCAGCTAGTTGACCAGAAAAAACCACTTTAACTAATATTTATAATAATGTTGTAAATATTTCTTGTACATTTTATAAATATATTAGATTAAGTGATACTAAAAATACACACAAAAATTGTCTTTCTTTGTTAACATAATGTAACATTATCTCCCTTACATTTACGTAATAGTTTTAGAATTTGTGAATTTTTATGAATAAATCACATGCATAATTAGTTTTATAAACTAAACGATTTGCTTTTAGAAAACCCAAAGTAGCCGTTGAACCTAAACTTTTCAAGCCGCATCGCAACGTAAAATTTTTAAATATATTTCTCTTGTAAATTTCGAGATCTGAGTGTGACAGACGACATTCGGACAATTTGTACAATCCTAATAGCGACTTTTCCCCTTACGGGTGCGATAAAAAAAAATATGTCACTAATATAATTTTTGGCTTTGATTTTTTTTTATTTTAGGTGACATTTTAATATTAATCCATCATTAGAAGCTTAAAAATAAATCTTCAATATAAATAAGCAAATTGCACGCTCAAAACAAAATTCTATGAGCGTAACCAATGGGGTTTTGAGTTTAAACTCCCTTCAGCGGGGTTTGAAGCTAAAAAATATCTCTTCAATATAAAAAAAGCAAAATTTACACATAAAATTCCACAAATTATGTCACTGGCAATGTCTGAAGCCTCTTCCCATCTACTCTTAGGTCCTCCGTGAAAGTGTGGCGCCAAGTTGTACATGTTGTCGCAACGCTTGGTATGCGTAATTTATTTTGTCTTACTAATGAGTCTACTCCCAGTTCGACATAGGATTTTCTTGATTGAGACCCGATCACTATAACTGATTACTAAAATCTGTCTAAAAAATCTCTAGAGTGTTTTTTTTTAACAAATTCAAAACCCCCATAGCTATGATAATAGAATTTGGTGAATTTAGTTTGCTTTAGAATTATATTGAAGAAAAAGGTTTTTTAACCTCAAAACTGTTAGTACGGGGATTTGAAATTCAAAATCATCTCGAGAATTTTTAAACTTTGAAAAAAGCCCTCAGGAGGAGGGGGGTTTAAACTCAAATCCCCCTTGGCTTGGCTACGCTCATAGAATTGTCATATAGTGTGTGGTTTGCTTTTTATATTGAAAAGGTATTCTTTAGCTTCAAATCCCGCTGAAAGTGCCAAGGTTAAAACTATAAAAAACGTTTTGGCTACGTTCATCATCATCATCATCAAACTCCATTTGAGTGAGGGCTCAAATCCTCTCTTACTAAAGCTTTGGACAGAAACCCTGCTTTATTGCGTGGTGCATGCAAGTCACCATACAGGTCGAGAATTTTGGTTTCCCAGACCTGTCGAGAGGGGGCAGTAAAACAAAATATGAAGCACTGTTTTCTCTTCTTCCCCGCAGCGGGGGCACCGTGAATTGAAATTTGGTAATAGCCGTGAGAAATATGAGCCAACATGTACTGTGCTAAATAGCTTGCTCAGGCCTGGACAGCCTCCACCACGGGGAAGTGCGGTCAGGGCGCCTCGTGCGCTCTTAGACTCCGCGGGCTTTTTGGGACTTATCTTAGCACTCAAACAACTTTTCCATTTTTGTTTTCTGAATTATAGCCATAGCATGGTGGAAACTTACAGCCTGTTCGGTGAGTAGAATAGTGCAATAGTGTTGCCAGTCACACCTATGTGACTTGGTACCCACTGCATTTTTACAGGGATGCCTTAGCGTTGCTTTATGCTGGGTGAAACCAAGATGAGAGTGTCTATAGGGGGGGGGCATGTTCCAGGGCTTTGCAAAGCCTTTAGTACAGGTTTTGAGTCAGTGACCACAACAATCTGTGTTGCCCTCAAATGTTCCTCGCCGAGTTGGGGTCAATGACTTTTATGGCTTCCCAGACTGCCATGGCCTCCGCATCAAAACTGCAAACACTACCACATGGTCCAACTATTTTGACTGAGTAAGAGCCAAGAAAGTCGATGTATGCTCCATAGCCTGCTCTTCCAGTATCTATCGATGCCGACCCATCAGTATATGCAAAAATGGCACTGGGCTTGAAGGCGTTAATGGTCTCCAGTGCTAGAATTTGAATATTGTTAAACTTAGCTTAATATTATTAGGGTCAACTAGTTTCAAACGTATGTCTGCGGTCGTTGGGCGACACCAAGGGGGGGGGATGCAAACGTTGAATGTTTTGTCGGTTGGAGGAGAGGTCAGCTTTATCAGATAGTTTAGTGGCATGATGCATACGTCTTCTGCATCTCCAACCATCCACTAGTTTTGTAGCTGGGAGTTAATCAACTAGCCTTTTATACCGCTCAAAGCAAATCAGTACTGACCTTTCCTTTCTAAGGTTTAGTGAACCTACATTAGCCATTATTTCAGCCGCATTTACTGGGCTTGTCCTAAAGGTTCCATAGACAAATCTTAGTGCTTGGGACTGTATTTGATCAAGTTGTTCAAGAGCAGTCCTAGAGCCATAAATTTGCACAGGTAGGCTGTAGTCTATCTGTGATCGGACTGGTCCTAAATAGAGTGACCGGAGCATGTCTGCTCAGGCTCCCTTTTCGTGGATTCCAGCTTCCGCACAGAGCAAAGTTGTTGGCAAGGCAACGCCTCATCTAAACTGTTGCAACGTCTAGAAAACATCATTAAAAAAGCATCAAAAATTACACTCACAACATTACCACATTTAAAGGAACTTTTTGAACAAACGTGCCTAAGAAAAATCAAAAAATCTTGGAAGACAACGGCCACCCGCTCCATCAGAACTACGCCAGGTCGTCGCGAAGTGGGCGACTGCTGTCAATCAAAACAAGAACGGAGCGGTACAAAAACTCGTTCGTACCTCACTCGGTCAGACTCTATCACCGCCACTCATTGATCAGGGAACATGAAATGCACCAAGATACCTGTGTGTAGTCGCTGAATGAACTCTTTATGTTGTCTGTTGTATTTATGTGTATTTTTCTGTTGTGTTGTCTTTATATGAGAAACGAGTCCTTGTAATCACAACAAATTTCCGTAAGGATCAATAAAGCAGTCTTAGTCTTAGTCTTAGTCTTTCCTGAGGCCTTTCTTGCAATTTCCTGGATGTGCTTAAACATTTTTAGTTTGCGATCTAAAGTTACACCAAGGTACTTGGATGGCTTTTCCATGCTGAGAGACACTCTGTTAAGGGAAAGCCGGAAAGGTTGCCTGAGAATGCCAGTCCCTAGTGTGAACAGAGAATAGACCGACTTGGAGGTGCTTATTTCTAGTCTCTATTTTTGTGTGTATGAGCAGAGCGTATGGAGATTTTCTTGCAACAATTTTTTATAGAGGTTGCGCTCCTTCCGAATTTCCAAAGGCATCAGCATACTGCAGCTTTTGGCATTTTGCTGAGCTGGTAGGTAATTTACGAAGGCCGTGTAAAGGAAACATGAGAGAACAGACCCCTGGGGTAGACCGTGCTTGATGTCAATTTCCCCTGAGTCTTCTCCGTACATCCTTGTTCTTTTTGTATGCTCTTGTAAGAAGTTTATAATCCATCTGCTACGCTCTGCACAAAGATGTTGACTTGATATTTAGCGGACATTTCAGCCCTGAAACCAGACGCTCATTTACCATTTTTTGAGCCATCTTTCCCACACAGGATGTGAGTGAGATGGGCCTATAGAATATAGCCCTCAGCATTGGAATCATCTTTTTTCTTTTTGGGTATAGGAATAGTGGTGGCACTTTTCAGGTCCTGGGCAGATGAGCAGGTTCTATTCAGAAATGCCAAGAACACGGTACTTTCTCCCCCCCCCCTTTTTACATGCTTGAGCATTTCGGAGATGATATCATCGCTTATAAAATTTGAGTGCGTAATTTTTATTTTATTTTATTATTTTTATTGAAGAGGTATTATATAAGCTTCAAATTTCGCTGGAGCGGGGTTTTAAATTCGAAACCCCTTTGGCTCTAGCGGATCCAGGGGGGGGGGGGGGTAGGGGTGATTACCCCCCCCCCCAACTCGTAGGACGAATTTAGTAAAGAAATCACACAATTTGCATACGACTTTATTAGTTATGATAATAATATATACTAATTATTTATATTTCAACCTATTTTTAGATTTTTTCGCTCCCTTTCTAGTATGTTGGCCGATTTGGTGGGATGGGGAAGTGGCGATGGCATATATCACTCGAAAGTTAATGGTGAAGGGGGGGTGCGGTCCAATTTATTTTAGAAATCACAGCTTGTTAACAGAATCAATTAAATATCTATATCATTAAAACTTGTTATTGATATTTTAACCGATCATTATATTATGTCATTCCCCTGTTAGCCGATTGGGTGGGGTGGTGTGAGAGGCAAATACATCTACTGCTCTTCATCGCCAAAACCCTTTGGATATGGAGGTGGGCGGTCCTACTTTTATTTAGAAATCATAGTAAGTAAACAAAATTAGTTGAATTACTATATAGTTTTTATATTAAATGGCTACACTTCTGGTATCTAAGCCGATTCGGTGAGGTGGGGGCTATTGCTTCTACTGCCCTCCCCACTCTAGCCCTCTGAGTGGGGGGGGTAGTCCTATGTTTATAGAACAATTATAGTTTGTTAACAGAAATAGTTGAATATCTATATAATATAATGTACATATTGATTTTATAACCCATTTGTATATTATATCGCACACAAACTCAAATTTTATCACTAGTAAATAAAAATGAAAAAGGGTTGTACCAGGTGGGAGGGGCAATATATGCAATCGCCTTCCGCCCATCGGAAAACCAATACTTTTTTTGTATTTTAGTTAAGAAATTACATTTTGTTTTTAAAATATGTCTTTAATATAATTATATATGCTATATATTAAATTCTTATATCGAGTCGCCCCACCCCCTATTCTTTAATGACAAATGCACTCTTTGCGGAAATTCTAAAAAGGAGAGAGGATTAACGTTTTCACTTTACCGCCCTCTCCCCTTTCAAGACGAAATCATGACGTATAAAACATAAAAGTGAAACATTGCGACACAGTTTATGTAATAGCACTCAAATTTATCTTTTTGTTTAAAAAAAAAAAAGACTTTGTTTTTGAAAATTTAGAATTCATACTAAATTTTTCATTATAAGAGTTACAATTATGATGAGCCCAAATATTATTTTTCTAGTCATCTTTTTCCAACCTTTACTTATAATGATATTTTTGTGTTGTATAAAAAAAATGTGGTACTATAACCGTAACCTCCATGATCCATATCGAAGGTGCCGCTATAACTCACATTGTATGCTTGAATCCAAAAAATGCAAAAAAAAAATTAAGTTAAATCTAATTGGTTCACTTAATTTCTACTCCCACTTCCGAGAACTTTGAATTCTTGAACTTGAGTTCTGTAACAAAGCAAAGTTACAAACATGCCTATTGAACAAAATTTATCACTTACAAATAAGCATTTTTTTTCCGAATACATTTTTTTTTTTCGGCGGCGATCCTGAAAGTCTTAAAATATTGTTATGACGTGGGATTTAATTAAAGAAAATAACTCTCAGATTCTCAGGATCGCTGGTATCTATCCGATTGCAGAAGCACTATGCAACTATGATTAATTAATATCCCTGATAAAAAGAAATACTGTCCTCAATCCTCAGTCAAGAAATCCAAACTCATAACTAAAGTTTTTTAACACACTTACACACTAGGAAAGGTCATTTACGTCCAACAGCATAAACAAAAGTCACCCTACTTCGCACGAGGAAAAAATGGTTAGTCAGAGAGGAACAGGGTTCAACAATATGTTGGGTATTTTATCATTTCAAGGAGCAAATCGGTTGTTTTTGCAAAGTAGTAAGGACTTGTAAATTCATATTAGAATATTTTTCCAATAAAATATTATTCAAAAGGTCCTTTTTAATAGGATGAATAATGATCTGTAGATGCCAGGATAATGCGTCTGTGCAGTGAAGAATGCAAGAAAACGATTTTGGCGTCGGAGCTTTCCCCCGATCCTCACTGGGGAAGCTGACAACGCTCCCCAAGACCCCTAGCTGTCAATAGAAGGGAATCAACATAACTGTTTTTTTTTTTTTTCAAATATTTATTTTTTCAGCGGCAATCCTAAAAGTGTTAATCTAAATATGTGGGGTGTCTTTTCTTTTCAAGGAACAAATCGGTTGTAAAAGCTTGTAAATTTATATTAGAATAATTGTTTTTGAGTAAAACATTTAAAAAGTCCTTTTTAAAAAGATAAATATTGAGCTGTAGATGTCCGGATAATGCGTTTCTGTAGTGAAGAATGCAAGAAAACACTTTTGGCGTCGGTGCTTATATATGGTTTGCGCGCGTTTATGCTTAGGGTTAGGGTTTACACTGCATTGGGGTTAGGGTTTGAATAAAAATCGCCTCCCACTCCAATGTTCTGGATCCATTAGTGCTTTGGCTAAGATCATAGAATTTTGAGTGTTTAATTTGCTTTTTTTTATATTGAAGATGTATTTGTAGCTTCAACCCCCCCCCCCCTCCCACTGAAGGGGTTTTTAAATTCAAAACCCATTTGTTTAGGCTCCTAGAATTGTGAGTGTGTAATTTGCTTTTTTATATTAAAGAGGTGGCTTTTAGCTGCGAACTCCGCTGGTGGGCCGTTTTAAACACAAAACCCCTCTTGTTTACTTTATTAGAATCTTGTGACTGATGTATGGATGGTCTTTTACTAAGAGGGGGATTTATCGTAAATTTCGGAAGGATGGGGGGTAAAATCAAAACCACCTTTATCTATGCTCGTGGAATTTCAGAATTCTCGTTTACATAATTTTGATTTCCTTGTTTTGTTTTTGTAGAATAGGGTAGGCCTAATTTAACTGCAAGACCCCCTGGTAAAAGGTTTTAAACTCAAAGCCCCGTTGGCTGCGCTGGGGCAAGTGATGGTTTAGTAGTAAAGTCTCTCATAAAATAAACAAATTTAAAGCAAAAAATCAGTAACTGAATTCCAATTGGCTTTGTGGGGGGGGGGGGGGGGGGGGAATTTCGCCAATCAAATACAAATAATGTTATTTTTAGTTTTAAAAAATGGACTTTCTCTTTTCATATTTATTAGAATTTAAAGAATTTATATACCGGTATCCTGGTAACTTTTTAAATTAATTAATTAATTTTTTTTACTTGGCTTCTGAGAAGTGATATATTGATTGTTAGATAAAAAGATAGATGTAGTTTGGCAATAGACATTTTCTTGTAATGCAGATGTAGATGAAATATAATAGTTATTTTGATGCATTTTTTTTACAGATTTATTAGAATCCATAGTCAGCAAACCAACGCTTACAGACTATATAAATCTGGGTAAGTTTTTTTTGTTTTATTTTTAAGTAATTAATTTTTATTTTTTTTTTTTTGCAATTGGTTTCTTAGCAGTTTAAAAATGATTTTTAGATAAAAAAAAAACTAGATGTAGTTTGGAAATGTACACATATTCGTATAAGGCGCGGTGGCTGAGCGGTAAAGCGTTTGGCTTCCGAACTGGGGACCCAGGTTCGAATCCTGGTGAAGACTGGGGTTTTTAATTTCGAGTCCACCCAGCTCTAATGTTAGTTAGGAAAAAGTAAAGGCGGTTGGTCGTTGTGCTGGCCACATGACACCCTTGTTAACCGTAGGCCACAGAAACAGATGAGCTTTACATCATCTGCCCTATAGACCACAAGATCTAAAAGGGGAACTTTACTACATGTAGATGAATTAAAAGAGTTATTTTGCCGTAATTTTTTTTTACAAATTTATCAGAATACATAATTAGCAAATCAACGCTTAAATACATTGAAGATAGGCCTATAGGTAACAGTTCTTATTTTATTTATTTATTATTATTTTTTCGTTTTTTTTTATGTTTTTTTTTTGCAATTAATTGTTAGATACAAAGATAGTTGTAGATTGGAAATGTACTCATATTCGTATAATGTACATGTGGTTGAAATATAATAGTTTTTTTTTTGGCTGTAAAATTTATTTACAGATTTATCCGAATCCAAAGTCCTCAAACCTACGCTTACAGACCTTAAAAATCTGTGTAACTTATTTTTTTATTTTATTAATGTTTTTTTTTTTTTCTTTTGCATTTGGTTTCTTAGCAGTTTAAAATTGATCGTTAGATAAAAAGATAGATGTAGATTTGCAATGTACACAAATTGGTATAATGTACATGTAGATGAAATAAAAGAGTTATTTTGCCCTAATTTTTTTTGCAGATTTATCACAATCCATAATCAGAAAATTAACGATTAGACACTTTGTGGATAGGCATATTGGTAAAAATTCTTTTTTTTTTTTTTTTCGCGCTTGGTTTCTTAGCAGTTCAAAATTGATTGTTACATAAAAAGATAGATGTAGTTTCGCAATGCAGACATATTAATTTAATGAAGATGAATGTTAATAGTTATTTTGATGTAAAATTTCTTAAACAGATTTGTCAGAATCCAAATTCAGCAAACAAATCCCTATAGACTTACAAATTCTTGGTAAAATTTTTTGAAAATGTTATTATTATTTGTTTATTTGCGATTGGTTTCCTAGCAGTTGAAAATTGATTGTTAGTTAAAAACCTAGATGTAGTTTGGCAATGCACAAAATTCTTATAATGTACGTGTAAACGAAACAAAATTTTTATTTTGATGTAAATTTTTTTTACAGATTTATCAGAATCCATAATTAGCAAATCAACGCTTACAGATTTTAAAGATATAGGTAACAGTTCTTTTTTTTTCCAAATTGTTTTCTTAGCAGTTTAAAATTGATTGTTAGATAAAAACATAGATTTAGTTTGGCAATGTACACATATTTGTGTAATGTACATATAGATGAAATATAATAGTTTTTTTTTTGGGTGTAAAATATAATTACAGATTTATCCGAATCAATAGTCCTCACACCAACGCTTACAGTTTTAAAAATTCGTGGCAATTGCGATTGGTTTCTTAGCAGTTTCAAATTGATTGTTAGATAAAAAGATAGATGTAGTTTTGTAATGTAGGCATATTCATTAAATGAAGATTAATGATAATAGTTTTTTTGATGTCAAATTTAATTCCAGATTTGTCAAAATCCAAAGTCAGCAAACTAATCCCTACAGACTTAAAAAATCCGAGTATCATTTTTTATTTATTTTATTATTATCTTTTTATTTGCGATTGGTTTCCTAGCAGTTTAAAATTGATTAAGAGATAAAAATTTAGATGTAGTTTGACAATGTACACATATTTGTATAATGTAGATGTAGATGAAATAAAATAGTTATTTTGGTGTAAAATTTGTTTACAGATTTGAAAAAATCCATAGTCAGCAAACAAAATCTTACAGACTTTAAAAATGCGGGTAACTTTTTTTTTTAATTGTATTAATTTTTGTTTTTTTCCGATTGGTTTCTTAGCAGTTGAAAATTGATTGTTAGATAAAAAGATAGATGTAGTTTGGTGTAAAATTTGTTTAGAGATTTATCAAAATCAATAGTCAACAAACCAAAGCTTACAGACTTTAAAAATCTGAGTAACTTTCTTTTTATTTTTTCTTAATTTTATTTTATTTTTTTGTATTTATTTATTTCGCAATTTGTTTCTTAGCAGTTTAGAATTCAGTGTTAGATTAAAAGATAGATGTAGTTAGGAAATGTACACATTTTCACATATTCGTATAATGTAGATGTAGATCAGTGGTTTTCAACGGGGGTGCTATCGCCCCCTGGGGCGTTTTCGTGATTTTGGGGGGCAATGGGAGCCAAAGGTGTGATAGGGGCTCTGGGCATAAAGGGAAATGAAAAAAACTAGGTGCACAGAAACAAAACCAATTAAAAAAAATAATTAAAATTAAAGCTGGCAAACTAAATACAGACAAATTTCTTAACTTCCTTCTAATTTAAGGACAGAGACAATGTTAGAAATTGAGTTCAGTAATCCCATTTTCTTTTTTAAAATTCTTACTCTTTTGATGCAAATTTTTTTAACAGATTTATTAGAATCCATAAACAGCAAACCAACGCTTACAGACTATAAAAATCTGGGTATGTTTTTTTTTTTTTTTTAATTTATTAAGTAATTAATTATGTTTTTAGGAGTTGGTTTTTTCGTTGTTTTTTTTTTTAATTTATTAAGTAATTAAATATATGTTTTTGGAATTAGTTTCTTAGCAGTTTAAAATTGATTGTTAGATAAAAACATAAATGTAGTTTTTCAATGTACACATATTCGTATAATGTACATGTAGATGAAATATAATAGTTTTTTTTTTGGTGTAAAATATATTTACAGATTTATCCGAATCAATAGTCCTCAAACCAACGCTTACAGACTTAAAAATTCGTGGCAATTGCGATTGGTTTCTTAGCAGTTTAAAATTGATTGTTAGATAAAAAGATAGATGTAGTTTTGTAATGTAGGCATATTCATATAATGAAGATTAATGATAATAGTTTTTTTGATGTCAAATTTATTTACAGAATTGTCAGAATCCAAAGTCAGCAAACCAATCCCTACAGACTTAAAAAATCCGAGTATCATTTTTTATTTATTTTATTATTATCTTTTTATTTGCGATTGGTTTAATAGCAGTTTATAATTGATTGTGAGATAAAAATTTAGATGTAGTTTGACAATGTACACATATTTGTATAATGTAGATGTAGATGAAATAAAATAGTTATTTTGGTGTAAAATTTGTTTACAGATTTGAAAGAATCCATAGTCAGCAAACAAAATCTTACAGACTTTAAAAATGCGGGTAACTTTTTTTTTTATTGTATTAATTTTTGTTTTTTTCTGATTGGTTTCTTAGCAGTTGAAATTTGATTGTTAGATAAAAAGATAGATGTAGTTTGGTGTAAAATTTGTTTAGAGATTTATCAAAATCAATAGTCAACAAACCAACGCTTACAGACTTTAAAAATCTGAGTAATTTTCTTTTTATTTTTTCTTAATTTTATTTTATTTTTTTGTATTTATTTATTTCGCAATTTGTTTCTTAGCAGTTTAGAATTCATTGTTAGATTAAAAGATAGATGTAGTTAGGAAATGTACACATTTTCACATATTCGTATAATGTAGATGTAGATCAGTGGTTTTCAACGGGGGTGCTATCGCCCGCTGGGGCGTTTTCGTGATTTTGGGGGGCAATGGGAGCCAAAGGTGTGATAGGGGCTCTGGGCATAAAGGGAAATGAAAAAACTAGGTGCACAGAAACAAAACCAATTTAAAAAAATAATTAAAATTAAAGCTGGCAAACTAAATACAGACACATTTCTTAACTTCCTTCTAATTTAAGGACAGAGACAATGTTAGAAATTGAGTTCGGTAATCCCATTTTCTTTTTTAAAATTCTTACTCTTTTGATGCAATTTTTTTTTTTACAGATTTATTAGAATCCAAAGTCAGCAAATCAACGCTTAAAGACTTTGAAGATAGGCATATAGGTAACAGTTGTTATTTTTATTTTTATTTTATTTTATTTTTTAATTATTATTAATTCTTTTTTTTTGCAATTGGTTTCTTGGCAGTTTAAAAATAATTGTTAGATACAAAGATAGATGTAGATTGGAAATGTACTCATATTCGTATAATGTACATGTGGTTGAAAAAAAAAAGTTATTTTGTTGTAAATATTTTTTACAGATTTATCAGAATCCATAATTAGCAAATCAACGCTTACAGACTTTAAAGATATAGGTAACAGTTCTTTTTTTTTCAAAATTGTTTCCTTAGCAGTTTAAAATTGATTTTTAGATAAAAAGATAAATGTAGTTTGGCAATGTACACATATTCGTATAATGTACATGTAGATGAAATATAATAGTTTTTTTTTTTTTTTTTGGTGTAAAATATATTTACAGATTTATCCGAATCAATAGTCCTCAAACCAACGCTTACAGACTTAAAAATTCGTGGCAATTGCGATTGGTTTCCTAGCAGTTTAAATTGATTGTTAGATAAAAAGATAGATGTAGTTTTGTAATGTAGGCATATTCATATAATGAAGATTAATGATAATAGTTATTTTGATGTAAAATTTATTTACAGATTTGTCAGAATCCAAAGTCAGCAAACCAATCCCTATAGACTTAAAAAATCCGGGTATCATTTTATATTTATTTTATTATTATCTTTGTATTTGCGGTTGGTTTCCTAGCAGTTTAAAATTGATTGTGAGATAAAAATTTAGATGTAGTTTGACAATGTACACATTTTTGTATAATGTAGATGTAGATGAAATAAAATAGTTATTTTGGTGTAAAATTTGTTTACAGATTTGAAAGAAAGCAAACCAATTCTTACAGACTTTAAAAATCCGGGTAACTTTTTTTTTAATTGTATTATTTTTTTATTTTTTTTTTGCTATTGGTTTTTTAGCAGTTTCAAATTGATTGTTAGATAAAAAGATAGATGTAGTTTTGTAATGTAGGCATATTCATATAATGAAGATTAATGATAATAGTTATTTTGATGTGAAATTTATTTACAGATTTGTCAAAATCCAAAGTCAGCAAACTAATCCCTACAGACTTAAAAAATCCGGGTATCAATTTTTTTTAATTTTATCATTATCTTTTTATTTGCGATTGGTTTCCTAGCAGTTTAAAATTGATTAAAAGATAAAAATTTAGATGTAGTTTGACAATGTACACATATTTGTATAATGTAGATGTAGATGAAATAAAATAGTTATTTTGGTGTAAAATTTGTTTACAGATTTGAAAAAATCCATAATCAGCAAACAAAATCTTACAGACTTTAAAAATGCGGGTAACTTTTTTTTAATTGTATTAATTTTTGTTTTTTTCCGATTGGTTTCTTAGCAGTTGAAAATTGATTGTTAGATAAAAAGATAGATGTAGTTTGGTGTAAAATTTGTTTAGAGATTTATCAAAATCAATAGTCAACAAACCAACGCTTACAGACTTTAAAAATCTGAGTAACTTTCTTTTTATTTTTTCTTAATTTAATTTTATTTTTTTGTATTTATTTATTTCGCAATTTGTTTCTTAGCAGTTTAGAACTCATTGTTAGATTAAAAGATAGATGTAGTTAGGAAATGTACACATTTTCACATATTCGTATATTGTAGATGTAGATCAGTGGTTTTCAACGGGGGTGCTATCGCCCCCTGGGGCGTTTTCGTGATTTTGGGGGGCAATGGGAGCCAAAGGTGTGATAGGGGCTTGTAAATGAATAACAAGACGAATACCAGAGACTGACCCAAGTCCGTTCAGCAGACAACATGAAGTTTATTTACAACATAATAATAATATACTGCACTCCTTGTTAGTGCTACAAGTCAAGAAATAATAATCCTATCCGCATAACAGCGGTATCAAAAGTATCAATCACGTCCGCATCTCAGCGGGTAACAATAAGAACAATTACTACTAGTGACACTGAAGCTTCAACTATAGATATCCATTGAAATACGAATAATACCTTAATATTCAATAAGCACATAATGAAATCAACTCTCAAATATTATTAAACAACAATCACTAGTCCAGTGACTTTCATGCTATATATATATATATATACACCAGTCCAGGAAGAAACGTCCAACCTCCCTGGACCGGGAGCAAGACCTTACTGACTTGAATTGACTTGACTGAACTCCAAGTAAACTTTTCATTCTACTTCCTGTTTTCTACATCAGGAATTCCACGTGTCTTTTCAACTCTTAACATGACGTGAACTTAAGATCATGCAATGTCAACTAAGACTGTGACATTACGCCCTTTCCCTCAAAAAAAGATTTTGTAAAAATCTTTTAAAATTTAAGTAATAATACTATTATATGTGTAGTCGCATCTTTTGAGAGAAAAAATAGTATATACAAATGTACATTGTGTTCTACAATCTCTTGCACATGTCTTATCATGCTATCAAAAAATTTGATGAGACTAATATATGGTCTCATTTGACCTTACAATATTTGAAAAAATATTTGTCTGTGTAGACAATACTCATAGTTGTCAACATTACTTAAAAAGCAAGTGTTTTTTCTTTACACAAAATTTCAAAGTAAATTCTAAATTTATCAAAAGAATGCTTTCAATATTAATTTTACAAAGGAATAAGCAGTCATAAAAATGCTTGTATACAAATATACTAAGTTTATCCCATCAGGTTACATAATCAGATGAAAAATATTGACAATGGTTACATGGTCAAATGAAAAAATATTGACAATGTACTTTAAAAAAATCAGTGCTTACATCACATCATCAAATATATTGCTTTGAGCCATTAATAATGCTCCATTAGTTTCCTCATATCAATACAATATTCTTCTCGAAAATTAGTGTTATCATCACATAATATCAAATATATTGCTTGAGCCATCAATTATGCTCCAATAGTTTTCTCATATTAAATACAATCTTCTCAAAAATCAGTGTCTACATCACACACTATCAAATATATTACTTCACGAGCCATCAATAATGCTCCAATAATTTTCTCATATCAATACAATATTCTTCTCAAAAATCAGTGTCTACATCACACATCAACAAATATATTCCTTCACGAGCCCTCGATAATGCTCCAATAATTTTCTCCTATTAAATACAATCTTCTAAAAAAATCAGTGTCTACAACACATCATCAAATATATTACTTCACGAGGCATCAATAATGCTCCAATACTTCTCATATCAAATACAATCTTCTCTTTCAAAGATTAAGTTTGCATTACACAGTATCAATTATATTTCAAGCCATCAGTAATGCTCAAATAGATCTCACTAATTAAATACAATATTCTTTTGAAAAAATCATTGTTTGCATTACATATCATCAAGTATATCGTTTCAAGCCTCGAATTAAGCTCAAATAGTCTTCAAAAATGATGTGGGAAAAAATAAATTCATCAGTGAAGATCAATGTCACAATCGAATCTATACAATTTACAAAGATTATGTACATTTGAAAAAATGAAAAATACATTTCAATAAATAGTGTTACATACTCAGGTTCCAATATGACTGAGTTCTGTTCAAATTGACTCATGAAAAAATAATTTACATATTTGCAAAAATTTGGACACATATGACTTTTTAAAGTGTCATGTGTACGAATACAATCAACATTTACGAAGAATATGGCATCCATAGATTCCATTCTTGAGTAATCAATAGTAACAAGTGTTGTGCCAAAAAATGTGTCAACACAAAATATGATCATAGTATGAGAAATGTATCAATAGAAATAAGTACAAGAGCTAAAAAAATAAGGCTCTAATTCAAGTGATAGTATATATGTACACAATATTATTACTTCAAATATATCTTTGTAACATGTTATATGTGCAGTGAAAAAAGTGAAATGAAAAAAAAATTAAATTAATAAGAGAATAAAGAGATAAATTAAAGGATAAGTGACAAACACAAAAACAATATAGATAACAATACAGTCTGCTTTAAAAGAAATCAATAAATAGAAGACTTTGACAGAAGAATCACCGATATGTAAATACGAGACTTACACAAACAAACAATATGAATACAAAGAGAAATCACACTACGATTGTACAAACAAAACTATATACGACTAAACAAAAAAATTCTAAATGATCTAGTAGTCCCTACCGAACAAGGCTGGTCTACTCGGACCTTATTAGGACTAGGAGAACAAAAAGAAAATCCCTAAAGATCCCTATCAGATGAAGTGAAATGGAACGTAACAAATAAATTGTGCCGCTTCAGTCTCAAAACATAAGACAGACCCACGCCGACCGCCCTTGAAAGTAACAAATATAGATAATGAAAATCAATTTAATATGGTTCCAAGAGTTATCAATCACTAACTCTATATATAATCAACTTCAATTACTGCTATACCACAGCAAAATCAATGTACTTTATTAATCATATAAATATATTCAATCCTTAATTATAACTTACAGACTTTCTTTTGTAGACTGATGTAGATTAATCCTCTCTTGTAGCTTGTCAAATACAAATACAGCTTGATTAGTTCAATAATAATCCATGGGTAAGGTAACTAAGTAATCCGATTGAGAATACACATCAATGTGAGCATCAAAATAGTAGTAAAATAATCCAGTCATATGCCATAAGATGGCTCAAATGCTCAAGTAATGTCAAAAAATATTTCCGCTTGACCTTTACAATTAACACAAGTCCAACAGGTAATCCAAATAATCCAATAAGATAATCCAAAAGGTAGGTGTAGTAATGCAGGCACGTGTTATTTCTTCAGCGTACAACGATGACTAGGAGAGCGCCAATAGGTACAAGTTAGTCCAACTTCAACTTCAAAGATCAATAATCCAAAAGTACTTGAACATTCATATAAATAATCCAACAGTACCTAAGTGGAAAATTTTAGCTTAGATAATCCAAATATGTAAAGTCTCTGAAAAATTTAGAATGACCATAAGTGAACAGAGGTCTAAATGGAGGACCTTCTGTATAGCAATGTAAGCTGAAACCTCGACAATGCAAGAGCGTGTCAAGAGTTGGTGACGAGCGCTCACGTGGAAACGATGTATCATCTGTCTTCAGGCGACGCCTTGAATTTTCACCCACACAAATGTATCAGCTGTCTTCGAGCGACGCCTTGAGTTTTTCACCCACACAAATGTATCAGCTGTCTTCGGTTTCTGCCGATGGTGATGTCACGCCGTGCTAAATCTCAAGATGTCGACAATAGTGGAGAAATAGGCATTGACCATCTTTAAAATAAACAAGCTATTGATGTTAAGTTCGAATTGGTCAATGATAAAGTGGACTCTAGTAAATACAGGTCAGGTCAACTGGTGAAAAAGTGCAGGCTCAGGTTAGTTCAATGATGATCTACTTGAATACTTGTGACTGGTTTCGCTTGAGTGGTGTTTGAGTTGAGTCCGTGCGTGTCTAGAACACAACATACTGGCCGCCAAAAATGTAAATGAATAACAAGACGAATACCAGAGACTGACCCAAGTCCGTTCAGCAGACAACATGAAGTTTATTTACAACATAATAATAATATACTGCACTCCTTGTTAGTGCTACAAGTCAAGAAATAATAATCCTATCCGCATAACAGCGGTATCAAAAGTATCAATCACGTCCGCATCTCAGCGGGTAACAATAAGAACAATTACTACTAGTGACACTGAAGCTTCAACTATAGATATCCATTGAAATACGAATAATACCTTAATATTCAATAAGCACATAATGAAATCAACTCTCAAATATTATTAAACAACAATCACTAGTCCAGTGACTTTCATGCTATATACATATATATACACCAGTCCAGGAAGAAACGTCCAACATCCCTGGACCGGGAGCAAGACCTTACTGACTTGACTTGACTTGACTGAACTCCAAGTCAACTTTTCATTCTACTTCCTGTTTTCTACATCAGGAATTCCACGTGTCTTTTCAACTCTTAACATGACGTGAACTTAAGATCATGCAATGTCAACTAAGACTGTGACAGGGCTCTGGGCATAAAGGGAAATGAAAAAACTAGGTGCACAGAAACAAAACAAATTTAAAAAAATAATTAAAATTAAAGCTGGCAAACTAAATACAGACACATTTCTTAACTTCCTTCTAATTTAAGGACAGAGACAATGTTAGAAATTGAGTTCGGTAATCCCATTTTCTTTTATAAAATTCTTACTCTTTTGATGCAAATTTTTTTAACAGATTTATTAGAATCCATAAACAGCAAACCAACGCTTACAGACTATAAAAATCTGGGTATGTTTTTTTTTTTTTTTAAATTTATTAAGTAATTAATTATGTTTTTAGGAATTGGTTTTTTCGTTGTTGTTTTTTTTTAATGTATTAAGTAATTGAATATGTTTTTGGAATTGGTTTCTTAGCAGTTTAAAATTGATTGTTAGATAAAAAGATAGATGTAGTTTAGTGTAAAATTTGTTTAGAGATTTATCAAAATCAATAGTCAGCAAATTTTTTTAACAGATTTATTAGAATCCATAAACAGCAAACCTACGCTTACAGACTTTAAAAATCTGGGTAACTTTCTTTTTTTTTTTTCTTAATTTTATTTTTATTTATTTATTTATTTCGCAAGTTGTTTCTTAGCAGTTTAAAATTCATTGTTAGATTAAAAGATAGATGTAGTTAGGAAATGTACTCATATTCGTATAATGTACATGTGGTTGAAAAAAAAAAAGTTATTTTGGTGTAAATATTTTTACAGATTTATCAGAATCCATAATTAGCAAATTAACGCTTACATACTTTAAAGATATAGGTAACAGTTCTTTTTTTTTCAAATTGTATTCTTAGCAGTTTAAAATTGATTGTTAGATAAAAAGATAAATGTAGTTTGGCAATGTACACATATTCGTATAATGTACATGTAGATGAAATATAATAGTTTTTTTTTTTGGTGTAAAATATATTTACAGATTTATCCGAATCAATAGTCCTCAAACCAACGCTTACAGACTTAAAAATTCGTGGCAATTGCGATTGGTTTCTTAGCAGTTTAAAATTGATTGTTAGATAAAAAGATAGATGTAGTTTTATAATGTAGGTATATTCATATAATGAAGATTAATGATAATAGTTATTTTGATGTAAAATTTATTTACAGATTTGTCAGAATCCAAAGTCAGCAAACCAATCCCTATAGACTTAAAAAATCCAGGTATCATTTTTTATTTATTTTATTATTATCTTTTTATTTGCGATTGGTTTCCTAGCAGTTTAAAATTGATTGTGAGATAAAAATTTAGATGTAGTTTGACAATGTACAATATTTGTATAATGTAGATGTAGATGAAATAAAATAGTTATTTTGGTGTAAAATTTGTTTACAGATTTGAAAGAATCCATAGTCAGCAAACCAATTCTTACAGACTTTAAAAATCCGGGTAACTTTTTTTTTAATTGTATTATTTATTTTTTTTGCTATTGGTTTCTTAGCAGTTTAAAATTGATTGTTTGATAAAAAGATAGATGTAGTTTTGTAATGTAGGCATATTCATATAATGAAGATTATTATATAAGGCTCCTTTTGTCTCGAAATGGATGCGCCCAAGTGAGTCACTGGTTTTGGCTTAATCTTGAGACGGGGCAGAATCTGGTGTGGCTAATCAAGCCAATTCTAGAACGGCAGACTTTGCCACAATTCGTACATGTGTATGCCTCTGATTTAGGGCTAGCAGACAGGGCAGCTTTCTTTTTTTCCCTCTTGATTAAAGCCGCTTCAATTCTTTTGCTCTCAGCAAGGGTTGTCCCAGCACGCACAGTCTGTCTCCATGCACTCCGGTCTTTGGCTATGTTTTCCCACATACTTTCAATGATGCCTGAGGCTCTCATGTCTCGCTTGCAGACATCTCTATATGTTAGTCTTGGGCTGCTCTTGGGTCTGACTCCTTCCACAAGCTCAGCATATAAGATATCTTTTGGGATTCTACCATCTGGCATGCGGGTGACATGTCCGAGCCAGCGTAATCTTCTTTGTGTCAGGAGAGCATACATTCTGTTCATATTGGCCTATCTCAAAACTTCCTGATTGGAGACATGGTCCCACCAAGAGATGCCCATTATGCGTCTCAGGCAGCGCAAGTGGAAACTATTCAATCTGTGCTCTTGGTACATGTATGTTGACCAGCTTTCACTGCCATAAAGGAGAGTGCTCACAACACAGGCGTTGTAGACTAGGATTTTGGTCGCTGTGGTCAATTTACCATTTTCCCAGACGCGCTTGGAGAGTTTTGCCAATGCTGTGGTAGCTTTTCCTATCCTTTTTGTCAGCTCGATGTCTAAATTTAGGTTACTGACAATTGTTGAACCCAAGTAGGTAAATTCCTGCACCACTGAAAGGGTGTGGTTCCCAATTTGTATTATAGGTATTTCTGCGACGTCTTGTGCCAGGATTTCGGTCTTAGAGAGATTTATAGTAAGACTAAACTCTTGACAAGCAGCTGCTAAGGCGTTCACTAGCTTCTGTAGACCTCCTTGTGAGTGAGATACGAGTGCCGCGTCATCAGCAAACAGCAGCTCCCTTATCAAGATACGACGCCTTTTCGTTTTGGCTTTAAGACGTGCCAGGTTAAAGAGCCTTCCATCGGATCTGCTATGGATGTATATTCCGTCTTCTAGGGATTTAAAAGCACTGGATAGTACGACTGAGAAGAAGATGCCAAATAGTGTAGGGGCCAGTACACATCCTTGTTTTACACCGCTCTTAATGGAGAATGGCCTGGAGGAAGAACTTTCAAACTGAACGGTGCCCTGCATATTTTCGTGAAAAGCTGACACTAGTTTTCTTAACTTATTTGGGCAGCCGATTCTCTCTAGTACAGCACAGACCGCTTCTGCTAACAAGGTCAAAGGCCTTGGTCAAATCAATAAAAGCTATGAAGAGGGGCTGCTTTTGTTCTCTGCTCTTCTCCTGTAGCTGCCGCAGAGAGAAAATCATATCTGTTGTAGATCTACCTGCCCTAAAGCCACACTGCGACTCTGGATAAACACGATCTGCCAGGATCTGTAATCGCTTTAGTAATACTCTAGCAAAAGCCTTTCCGACTATGCTAAGCAGTGAGATGCCTCTGTAATTGTTACAATCAGAGCGGTCGCCTTTATTTTTATAAATTGTAACAATGTTGGAGTCTTTCAATTCATGGGGGACCATTCCTTGTTCCCAGCACAAGCTTAGCAGTTCATGGAGTGGTTTGATTAGGGCATGTTTTCCAGCCTGAATTACTTCAGCAGGAATGCCATCTCCTCCGGGTGTTTTCCCATGTGCAAGCATGTCAATGGCAATGCTCAGCTCCTTTACTGAGGGCGTTTCGTCTAATTCCGTCAAAACTGGAAGTGATGGGAAGTAGGAAACAGCATTTGGTGAGATGGCGTTTTCAATCTGGTAGAGTTCTGCATAGTGTTCTACCCATCGTTCCATTTGCAGCGCACGATCGCTGATGATTGAGCCATCTTTTGACTTGAGCGGAGCACACTTGCTGGTGTGAGGTCCAAAGGCTTTTCTCATGCCCTCATATAGTCCTCTTATGTTACCACAGTCGGCACAAGATTGAATATCTTCGCATAGCTCCTGCCAGTATTTGTTAGCACATTGTCTCGCTACTCTTTGGGCATTGTTACGTGCAGCTCTGAGCCTTTTTAAGTTGCTTGGGGTGGGATCCTTCTTGTAGATTAGCATGGCTGCTCTCTTGTTCGTAGTGGCAGTTTCCATTTCTGGTAGACTAGCTTCAAAACAGTCTTCGCTTTTCTTGGTTTTGTTTCCAAAGACCAGTGATGATGTTAGGTAGATTGTATCACGCATAAACGTCCAGCTTTTTTCTACCTCAGTCACAGAGAAGTCTTTAAAAGATTCCTCTAATTTGTTCTCAAATTCGGTGCAAAGATCAGGATTTTTTGTGCTAGTAGTATTCAGGCGTGATTTTCTTTTTCCCTGTGAAGTGTGGATCTTAGTTGGCAGCAGTCTTGTCCGGCAGGACACTAAAGTATGATCAGTATCACAATCCGCGCTTTGGTAGCTACGTGTCAGCAGTATATTTCCAATGTCCTTTTTTCGTGTCAGTATCATATCCAGCTGGTGCCAGTGCCCAGACCTAGGGTGCCTCCATGAGACACAGTGCTGTGGTTTTGTTCTGAAGTATGTGTTGGTAATGCAGAGCTTATGGTATGTGCAGAATTCATGCAGTCTTTGTCCGTTCTCATTCATCTTTCCGATTCCAAAAAGCCCAAGACAGTCTGGCCAGGTAGTGTGATCTGATCCTACTCTGGCATTGAAGTCACCTAGAAGGATCATATGTTCTTTTTGAGGAATGTTTGCAATGGCTTCTTTGAGGTCTTCATAGAACTTGTCTTTGTCCTCCTGAAGCGAGCATAGTGTGGGGGCATAGGCACTAATTAGAGTGACTTTTCCAGATGCTGTCATCATACTTATGCTTAGTAGCCGTTCCGAGCCACCAACTGGAGGGACTATCATGGGAAGAAGACTGTTCTTGACAGCAAAGCCCACACCATGTATTCGAGTCTCATCCTGTGCTTTCCCTTTCCAAAAGAAAGTGTAGTCAGTCTCGCGGAGCATGCCGTTTTCGGCCAGTCGGGTTTCTTGCAGGGCTGCAATGTCAATATGTAGCCTTTTTAGCTCGTTGTTTATAACTGCCGTCTTCCTTGCATCGTCGATCTGCCTTAGATCATCAGTGAGACCAGGACACATTGTCCTGACATTCCAAGTGGCCAGTCGCATGACAGGGATTTTCTTTTTCAGTTTAATTTTTCTTCTTTTGTTGCTTGGTGCAAGTTTCCAGCCTACTATAATGTAGATGTAGATGAAATAAAATAGTTATTTTGGTGTAAAATTTGTTTACAGATTTGAAAGAATCCATAGTCAGAAAAACAACGCTTAAAGACTTTGAAGATAGGCATATAGGTAACAGTTGTTATTTTTATTTTTATTTTATTTTATTTTTTAATTATTATTAATTCTTTTTTTTTTTTGCAATTGGTTTCTTGGCAGTTTAAAAATGATTGTTAGATACAAAGATAGATGTAGATTGGAAATGTACTCATATTCGTATAATGTACATGTGGTTGAAAAAAAAAAGTTATTTTGGTGTTAATATTTTTCACAGATTTATCAGAATCCATAATTAGCAAATCAACGCTTACAGACTTTAAAGATATAGGTAACAGTTCTTTTTTTTCCAAATAGTATTCTTAGCAGTTTAAAATTGATTGTTAGATAAAAAGATAAATGTAGTTTGGCAATGTACACATATTCGTATAATGTACATGTAGATGAAATATAATAATTTATTTTTTTTTGGTGTAAAATATATTTACAGATTTATCCGAATCAATAGTCCTCTAACCAACGCTTACAGACTTAAAAATTCGTGGCAATTGCGATTGGTTTCTTAGCAGTTTAAAATTGATTGTTAGATAAAAAGATAGATGTAGTTTTGTAATGTAGGCATATTCATATAATGAAGATAAATGATAATAGTTATTTTGATGTAAAATTTATTTACAGATTTGTCAGAATCGAAAGTCAGCAAACCAATCCCTACAGACTTAAAAAATCCGGGTATTATTTTTATTTATTTTATTATAAACTTTTTATTTGCGATTGGTTTCCTAGCAGTTTAAAATTGATTGTGAGATAAAAATTTAGATGTAGTTTGACAATGTACACATATTTGTATAATGTAGATGTAGATGAAATAAAATAGTTATTTTGGTGTAAAATTTGTTTACAGATTTGAAAGAATCCATAGTCAGCAAACCAATGCTTACAGACTTTAAAAATCGGGTAACTTTTTTTTTTAATTGTATTAATTTTTGTTTTTTCCGTTTGGTTTCTTAGCAGTTGAAAATTGATTGTTAGATAAAAAGATAGATGTAGTTTGGTGTAAAATTTGTTTAGAGATTTATCAAAATCAATGCACGGTGTGCATGTCGAAGTCATAACAATATTATAATATTGTGATAATAACGGCTGTAACATATTGGCATGTTTTTTATTTTAATTTTTTAATGTAAAAGATGGCTGCGCCCTACTCAACGCTCCATGATGGCGGCTTTGTTGAGCCTAGACCTAGATTTATGTTTATTGTTGTCTGGCCCAACGTGTGTTGTGGCGTAACCAACACCCTGTACGGCAGTGCTGAACAACTGAAGAAAACAGCAAACTTTTTTTCCTTGGCACAGTCTGCAAAAGAGCTCACAGCTCAGCAGCAATAAAGCTGGCTAGAAGAAGAAGAAGAAGTGTTGTGGCGTAGGCTTTTAATTGGGTATCATTAATGTATGGCTCTTTCAGCTAAATGAAGGTGATTGTTATTACCTGCGTATATTGTTTTAAGTATGTGTTAGTCTAGATCTAATCCATCATTTTATTTGTTTTATGTCTTATGTTTGTTTATATTTGTAATTGCAGGCTATTATTTCTGTCGTACTCGTGACTGCTGTGTAGCTAGCAGCCTGCTGCATAATTGTGCTGCTGCCTTACTTGCTACTTACTGCCAAACAGCTGCAAAACTGTTGTATAATTCTGCCCTGTTGATCTAGTAGTTGTGAGGTTTAGATTAGAAAAGTCAGTTACAATAGTTTAATGTTTTGTAGGTAATTTTAGTGGTTTATTGTTTTGTAGGATATTCTGGTGGATTATTGTGAACTAGTAACTAGTGGATTTATTTGGGTTTGGTTTGTTGGATAGTGTTTGTAGTTGTTATAGTATATATTAAGTAGGGTTAATTAGTTGTTTATTTAGTTTTATTACTGTTGTTTTGGTTTCATGTAAATAAAGTGTGTATAAGTTGTTATATAAATTTAGTTTGGTTTCTTCCGTTTAGTTATTTAGTTTAGCTTAGTTGTGCTGTCTGGTCGTTTAGGCGACTCTAGCCCCTTGGTCGCATGCTGAGGTGCACAGATTGGGCCCACACAGTAGAGCTACCATCTGCCTACTGTTATAATGAATAAATGTTGAGCAGAACAAATAGGTATCTCTCACTCTGTAGCGCCTCCTGACCTGCTCACATACAAAGTGTAAATATTTGATGCCGAGAAAAATCAATGTTAATAAAATATAAAATGCAGTAAAAATAAACAAAAATTACTTAAATGAAATTGAAAAACTATAACTGTGTATGTTAAAGTATAAAACTATTGCGTTTCTGTAAATGTCGACCTGTCCAGGTTGTATAAATGGCTACAATCAGCCTCCTTGCCCCATCATTTGTATGCCATATAGAAATTTTAAATTTGTGATCCCATCTCCTTTTTTTTTAAGCTTTTAAAAACTGACTCTGTCTGGTAAAATTAATTAATTAACTAATCTCTCATTCGTATTAGTAATAATTTCGTCTTTGTATTTTTAATCATTCTTATCACAAAATCACGATCAAATAAACTTTACGAGCCTTGCGAGTAGCGAAGTCACACAGTTTATCTTCAAAATTATAAGGAAGTCGTAATCTTATAAACAAGAACAATATAATTCTATGTTGTTATTTATAGAGAGTGTAAGTCTATGGACAGATTTAATACTTGTTCCATGACTAGGATGCTTTTTATTTTGAACGACAGACAGCGATGTCTTAAAGAAATGAACGGCTAATGAAATGTGAGAAATGTGTGAGCACAGAATGGCGAGTGCTTGTTGTTGTAAGCAAGTTGAAAGACATGTTATAATTATTTTAACCTTGTGATTAATATAGTGTTCTGTATATTTCAAAAATCAATATTGAAAGCATGCACATGTTTCCTAATAATGTTTTTTTACCTTTTTATTATGGTGTGTCGGTTTAAATACACTTACGAGATGTAACCTACGCAACAATGATTAAACAAATAGATGTCATGAGCGCCAAACTTCAAAGTACATATATCTCAGGCACTGAGCAGATCTCTTTGAGCGTTCGGTTTGTTGATTGCTATTGTATTCGAGAAGACAAGTAGCAATTATACATAAAACACTGAACCATAATCTTCAAATACAAAAACAAAATTTAGTAAAATACTCAGAAAGAAACAAAGATAAAGGCACATTACTCGTTCCATATGCTGGGACTAATTTGTACAAAAGCTCCTTCTTCCCTTGCGCTATTAGAGCATGGAATGGGTTGCCTGAGCGGGCCAGGTAAACCAGTGACTTGGTGGAGTTTAGGTCACTGGTTAATATGCAAGACTAAATGCAAGTTTTTTGTTTGGTGTAATGTACAAATTGTAAGACAAATTTCCATACGGACAATAAAGATTATTATTATTATGACACGTAGGACGCAATCTTCTTCTTTTTTGAAGTAACGTCTGTAACATGGGCGTAGCCAGGATTTTTTTTTTCGGGGGGGGGGGGGGGTGGATGTGTGTGTATATGTGTACATAATTAATCTCTATTACATTCTGACCCTTCATTCTTTTGAAAGACGTTTATTGTGCCCCAGAATAGGTTCTTCCTGGAGTTAGTGAAAAAATTGTAGACTCCTCGCCCTTGCCAGCAAGGGGTCTGGGGGAGCGCTGAGAGCTCCTCCAGTGCGGGGCGAAGCCCCTCCGCCAAGCACTATTCCTGGTATTGAAAACCAACTATATGCATAATCAGAGGTACCTACAGTGCATTATTTTGCTATCAAAAAGTTTTATTTTAAAAACCTAATGTGCTACTCTTACTGACTTTAGACCCTCCGGCGCCGTTCGGCGCATTTGCTGGCAAGCTGTTTCCACAGAAATCTGTCACTGGCGATGTCTGCAGCCTCTTCCCACCTGCTCTGAGGGCCTCCATGAAAGTGTGGCGCCAAGTTGTACTAGGATGTCATCGCAACTCTTATTATGCGTAATTCATTTTGTCGGAGAACATGTCCCGCAAACCTCATGCAACGCTCTGTCACAACCTTAATAATCTCAGCCAATGGTAGATATGTGTAATTTCTCTTGACTACGATCTTGGAATTAGTTGACTATTTTGCTTTAGATGTTATATCGAAAAGGGATGTTTTATCATCAGAATCATCTGTTGGGGGGTTTTAAACCAAAATATATCTGGAGTTTTTTTTTGTTTTGTTTTTTTTATTCAAAACCACATTTAGCTACGGTCATAGAATTTCGATGACTGTAGTTTGCTTTAGAAATAAAACCTTAAAACTCTCTGTAGGGGGATTTTAAACTCAAAACTATCTTGAGGAGTTTTAAACTTTTAAAAAAGCCATCTGGAGGAGAGGGATTGAAACTCAAAACCCCCCATTGGCTTGGCTACGCTCAAAGAATTTTAGT